>NW_027494970.1:0-250015 GCF_021521415.1 Bidens hawaiensis
TCGAGAAGTCAAAAAGACTAAGCGAAGCCGGATACCTATAGTCAAGGTACGTTGGAACAACCATCGTGGACCCGAGTTCACATGGGAACGAGAGGATAAGATGAAGGAGGAATACCCTCATCTGTTCGCATAGTCATCATCTTTGTAATTCTAGAAATCTTGGAGTCTATGTAATCGTAATCATGTAATCAGGGACCAATATCAATCAATGAAGTATCATGTTGTTCCTATTTGCTTATAAATATTCTCTTATTTGCATAACACCAAGTTTGGCTACCCATGACTCGTGCTGGAAAACACAAGTTGTGCATACTTAATCATGTAAACATTGGGGTAAACTATGTATCATTGAGCCAAAATTTGTCATCATTCTAACATTCATGAAGCATGGTTGTGTGTGTGTGTGTGGTGTCGTGTCGATTTTTCTAGCCGCACACAATGGAGTTTATACATTGATACAAGGTGAACTCGTAATTATAGTCCGGAATATAATAACATCAAGTTCACAGGTGTATACGTGTATAAACAATATGCTATTGTGTAACTATGAGTCGTGAACTCAAGCTTCGTGTAGGGAATTAATCAATGAATGTTGAAGGAGTGGTGGGTTAGCCGCTGGTACACCCTATATATAAACCCCTTCGGCACAAGTTGATTATGTCTGAAGCGAGACTTGGAATTAGGGACTCATAGTTAGCGTGGCAGCTGTGAGGCGTTAAATTCAAGAGTTATTGAGGGAATTATTCATTGGAGATTGAAGGAGTGGTGGGTTAGCCGCTGGTACACCCTATATATAAACCCCTTCAATCCGAAATGAATATGTCTGATGTAAAGCTTGAAGGTGATGCCTTGTAGTGGAAAATAGTGTGTCGTCCTGTGTGTCATTGAACTAATAGGAGTCGAAAGAAACACCCAAGTGGAGTTGAGGGAGTGGTGGGTTAGCCGCTGGTACACCCTATATATAAACCCCTTCAACTTGATTTGGGTGGTATCCAAGACGAATATTAGGGGTAGTGGCGCATAGTGGTCATCATGGGATCATTTAATCTAAACATCATTGCATCAACTATACTAAATTCTAAATTTCGGGACGAAATTCCTCTAAATTGGGGAGGATGTAACGCCCTGAAATTCGATTGGTAAACTAGGATCGTGAAATCATCGGAAACTATAGACTTTGGGATTCTGGACGATAAGTTCGGAACCCATATCATTGGAAAAATCTGCTTTTATCATTTAAAATGTTTATTTTATAAAACGACATTTACGCCTGAAAAATATTAATTTTTATGCTTTCGAAAAATTAAATATTCTTATTTAAAAAGATTTCAAATAATTATTCGGAAAATGGTTTTATAAAAGTTTTGCTGAAAAAGTTTTAGTTTGTTTAAAAACTTATGAACTCGACTAGTCTTGACCCGTCGGTAGCCTAAACCCGAACCCGAGTCACCCGAGTATTTAAGCGGAAAATCAAGTATTCTTACACCATCTCTTTCATTTCCACCAACACTTCCCACCCAAACACTCTCATTCTAGAGAGAGAAACTAGAGAGAGAAAGTCTTCAAACTTCAAATCCGAGTCCACAAATCTGTTTGTTGTTGTTCTTGGTAAGATCTTCTTGAAAATCATCCATTTTCATAACCATTTTCGGCCTCAAATCGAGCAAAAACACCCATTTTCGTTTCTTGAGTTTTCGGGTCAAAAACCGTCTTGTTTTGGTGTCAAAATGCAGGCTTTTGTGTTTAAAATCACTGGGAATCGATAGTCCCTTCAATCCCGAGCATTTCCATGTCAAAAACTTCGATTTTGGGTCAAAAATCTGGAAAAATCTGAAAAACCCGTAGGTTTCTCCGTCGCCCAGCTTGAAGGAGTCGAATCAGACTCATTCGATCGAATCAGTCGATCGAATCAGCCCATTCGATCGAACCAGTCGATCGAACCAGTCCGGTCGACCGAATAGGAAAGCAACCGAATGGTCTCCAACTCATTCGACCGAATGAGTTTCGTATTCGATCGAACGAGTGTCTATTCGATCGAACAAGTTCCATGTTCGAACCGAACGAGTTTTCCCAACTGGTTCGACCAAATGTGTTTCTAGTTCGATCGAGTGTGCCTCAGATTCGATCGAATGTGTGTCTATTCGATCGAATGTGTGTCTATTCGATCGAATGTGTGTCTATTCGATCGAATGTGTGTCTATTCGATCGAACAAGTTCCTATTCGATCGAACGTGTTCCTATTCGATCGAATCAAGCCAGAACCAAGCTGTTTTCGTCTTTAAAACCCAGTTTTTGCTCGAGGTCACGTAAGCTTGTTTTCTTAGACTTATAGCACGTTGTTAACCATATATATATGTCCAACTCTAGGCTAAGGAGATCTATTGTAGCACCATCCTAACCCAAGATCAAGGTGAGTTCATAGCCCCTATTTAAGCTTTTCAAAACTATGGGGTGGAAACATGGTAACTTTACACGTTTGGATAAAATCATTTATGCAAACATTCTTTAAACTATAAACATTTGGATTAAACATGGTAACTTTACACGTTTGGATAAAATCATTTATGCAAACATTCTTTAAACTATAAACATTTGGATTAAACATGGTAACTTTACACGTTTGGATAAAATCATTTATGCAAACATTCTTTAAACTATAAACATTTGGATTTCTACACACGTGCGGAAATCCACGAGCTTCTTGGTAATCTATAAACTTTGGAAATCTATGAACATGGGGAAAACCCATTAACTCATGGAGATCTAAGAACATTGGAAATCAATGAGTATGGGAAATTCTGTGAACATTGACATCATGGGAACGGGAATCAAATTCATATCATCATAGTCATTGTGTCAGCATGGAAATCTAGAGATCAAAACATCATGAGTTGAATTGGACGCGAGAGTCTATTCTACTCTCGGTAGAACTCACGACCATGAGTGGCATTCTATTCTCGGTGGCACTCGTAACTCATGGGATTTCATACTAGTCTCGGTGAAATCCATAACTCTTGAGGACCTATACTATTCTCGGTAGGGACCAAGGGAACCCAGGATTCTTTGGGGTGTCTATCCTACTCTCGGTAGAACCTAGCTGAGTCCTGGATGGCAAGAACGAGGTAGTCTTGGTTTAAGTCTTGCGTGAGTTCAATCAAGTCTTGTGTGATCATTGGGTTTCATCATCATTCATCATCAACATCATTTGTTCACCATCATCTTGGATACTAGTAAACAATGGGATTTTGGTGTTGGTTTATCTAGTAAACTTAGCATGCTCAAATCTATATGTCCTTGTTTATGCTTAACTGTTATGTGCTACATGTACCGTTGGGAGACCGCAAATCTTTGAGTAATCTTATCACATACGACTCTAATGGGAGATTGATAAGCCCGTTGAGAGCCCAGGAGAACATTTCATGTTTGACTTACTACAAAAACCTCTGTGGGAAAACCAAGAGATCTTTTCTTACAAACCATTTTAAAAACTGGGAATTATACCCAAACATAGTAGTATAAGTTGTAGGAGTGGTGGGTTAGCCGCAGGTACACCCTATATATAAACCCCTACAACCTATACTAGTATGTTTGTGTATAAAACTCTTTTCTTTAAACCTATGAATTCACTCATCTACTTTATGTAGTTGACAGTTTGTTACATGTTTTCAGGAAATAACGCAGCAAGAAATCCCTAGCAAGTTTAGAGGCCTTAGAAAGATGAAGGCTAGACTAGGAGTTGTTGGAAACTTGATATTTTGTATTAAAACAATTTGTTTCATGTTACCTGGTTGATGTAATATTTGACATTTTGGTTATGTTTATGCATTTAGACTTTTATACTATTGTGCTCAACAATCACGACTTAGTCGCCGCACCTCGATTTTTCCGCCATCACGATCGGGGTGTGACAATGGGCCATCTGAGTTTTGAGTGCCCAAAGAATAAACCTGCTGCTGGTGGTGCGAGTGGAAGTGGCCAAAACAAGAAAGGAAACGCTCGAGTCTTCGTACTCGACACAAAAAGGGCCGTTGAGATGCCGGAAACCATAACCGGTACGTTTCTAGTCAACGAAACCTATGCTAGAGTTTTGTTTGATTCAGGTGCTAATCTAACTTTTATAGATTATAGTTTCTGTAGTCAATTAAACGAACCATTAACAAAATTAGATAAAACTCTAAGCGTCGAGACTGCTAGTGGCGAAATCGTTAAGATATCCGAAGCCCTTGAAAACGGAAAAATACTTCTAGCTGGTTATATTCTGCCTATTTGTTTGTTACCCATGAGTCTGGTTGGTTTTGATATTGTAATTGGTATGGATTGGTTATCCGATAAACATGCTCGTATCATTTGCAATAGCAAAACTGTTGAACTTCAAGCCCCCGATAAACGAACGATTCGAATTGAAGCGGATAAAGACGCTGGCCAAGTTAGCATAATTTCCATGATTAAGGCTAACAAATGTTTTAATCAAGAATGCCTCGCATTCATGGCCTACGTCACTGAAGAGTCAAAGCCAAAAGAAATCAAAGACGTCCCTATTGTTTCTGATTTTTCTGACGTCTTTCCTAATGAACTTCCTGGAATCCCTCCCGATCGTGAAGTAGAGTTTAGGATCGATCTTGTTCCCGGTACTGCTCCGATCGCCAAAGCTCCGTATCGTTTAGCGCCGACCAAAATGAAGGAGTTAAAGAAACAACTCGATGAGTTATTGGAGAAAGGTTTTATTCGACCAAGTTCGTCGCCTTGGGTAGCACCAATCCTATTCGTCAAGAAGAAAGATGCTTCCATGAGGATGTGTATTGACTATCATGCGTTGAACAAAGTCAAAATCAAAAACCGATATCCACTCCCTCGTATCGATGATCTTTTCGACCAACTTCAAGGTGCTAGTTATTTTTCAAAAATCGATCTTCGTTCCGGCTATCATCAACTCAAAGTCCAAACCAAAGATATTCCAAAAACCGCATTTCGAACAAGGTATGGACATTATGAGTTCACGGTTATGCCGTTTGGACTCACTAATGCCCCAGCTGCATTCATGGATATGATGAACCGTATTTGCAAGCCGTACTTAGATAAATTTGTTATCGTATTCATCGACGACATACTTATTTACTCTAAGTTTAAGGCTGATCATGAAATTCATATTCAAACGTTACTTGAAATTCTTAGAACCGAGAAGTTGTACGCTAAGTTCTCAAAATGCGTGTTCTGGTTGCACGAGGTGCAATTCCTGTCACGTCATTAACGTTAACGGTATTCAAGTGGACCCTACTAAGATTGAAGCTATCTCTAAGCGGGAGGTCCCGAAGTCACCAACAAAGATCCGAAGTTTCTTAGGTTTGGCTGGCTATTACCGTAGATTCATCGAGAACTTTTCTCGAATCGCCGTTCCCTTAACTTCTTTGACCCGTAAGAATATCAAGTATGAATGGGGAACGAAGCAACAAGAGGCGTTTGATATACTTAAACAAAAACTCACCCGAGCACCTATCTTGGCTTTGCCAGAAGGTACTGAGGATTTTGTTGTCTTTAGTGACGCATCTCACTCGGGTTTGGGATGCGTACTAATGCAACGCAAGAAAGTAATCTCTTATGCCTCTCGTCAACTCAAAGTATACGAGAAGAACTACACAACTCACGATCTAGAGTTAGGCGCCATAATCTTTGCGCTTAAAATATGGAGGCACTATCTCTATGGAGTATGATTTACCGTGTACACTGATCATAAGAGCTTAAAGCACATCTTTGATCAAAAGGAGCTCAACATGCGCCAACGGCGATGAATGGAAACACTCAATAACTACGACTGTGAGATCGTTTATCACGAAGGTAAAGCTAACGTTGTGGCTGACGCCTTAAGTCGTAAGGAGCATGAGAAGCCCAAAACAGTCCGAGCGTTGCGCCTAGAACTCCAAATAGATCTCATTGAGCAAATCAAATCCGCTCAAATTCAAGCAATCAATGAAAACCAAATCTTCGACGAAAAACGTAATGGCACCATTGACTCGTTAGTCAAAGGTAATGATGGTATCCTTAGAATGGGAAACCGGATTTGGGTACCAATCGTTGGAGGATTGCGTGAGAAAATTTTGAACGAAGCTCATAAGTCAAAATTCATGATGCATCCCGAAAGTGATAAGATGTACCACAATCTTAAGGCGAACTATTGGTGGAATGGAATGAAAAGGGATGTCGCTTCGCATGTTGCGAAATGTCTTACTTGCTAGCAAGTCAAGGCTGAACATCAAAAACCTTCAGGATTGCTTCAGCAACTCGAACTTCCCGTATGGAAGTGGGAGTTAATAACCAAGGATTTCATAACCAAACTCCCAAAGACAACTCGACAACACAATAATATTTTGGGTTATTGTGGATCGATTAACGAAGTCCGCACACTTCATACCCATCAATGAGTCGTACTCAATGGATAGACTAGCGCGTATTTATGTGAACAACATTGTTGCCTTACATGGAGTACCGCTGTCTATAATATCTGATCGAGACAGTCGTTTTACGTCTCATTTCTGGAAAAGCTTCCAACAAGCTCTTGGTACGAAGTTAAACCTGAGTATTGCCTATCATCCGCAAACCGATGGGCAAAGTGAAAGAACGATTCAAACGTTGGAAGATATGCTCCACGCTTGTGTGATCGATTTAGGTGGAAGTTGGGATGACTACTTACCCCTAATGGAATTCTCATGCAATAATAGCTATCACACAAGTATTCAAGCCGCACCATTCGAGGCGTAATATGGTCGAAAGTGTAGAACGCCCGTGTGCTGGTCTGAAACCGGAGACAACCAAATATCTGGACCTGAGATTGTCCAAGAAACCACATACAAGATTCTCCAAATCCGAGAACGACATAAGACAGCGCGTGATCGTCAAAAGAGTTACGCTGATGTCCGTCTTAAGCCATTAGAATTCAATGTCGGTGACAAAGTTCTGTTGAAAGTCTCGCCTTGGAAAGGCGTCGTTCGTTTCGCTAAGAAAGGAAAGTTAAGTCCTCGATTCGTTGGACCTTTTGAGGTACTCGAACGAATTGGCAATGTTGCATACCGTTTGCGACTGCCCGAGGAAATGCAAGGGATACATGACGTATTCCATGTTTCGAATCTGGGTAAGTGTTTAACTGATGAATCTTTGGCTATGCCATTGAAAGACGTAGAAATAAATGAAAAATTTAAATTCGTAGAACGTCCAATTAAAATTGAAGATTCGAAAACACAGAAATTAAAGAGACGAACTTTAAAAATTGTGAAAGTTAAATGGGACTCGCGTAGAGGGCCCGAATATACTTGGGAACTCGAATCAGAAATGAGAAAGAAATACCCCCAAATATTCTTGTAAAGAAATCTCAAGGACGAGATTTGTTTCAAGGTGGGGAAGATGTAACAACGTGAAAATTTCGAGTACAAAGTATCAACTTTTCAAAATCTAGGGACTATAATTGCCAAATTCCAAACTTGAGGGTTAAAAATGAAAAATCTGATTTCTTGTCCTTCGCGCTACGCAATGGACAAAATAATAAGCCCATCGCGTACCGCGATGGGGCTTCTGACATATCGTGACACGTGTGCCACGTGGCACACGGTGGCACCGGGTGTCGCCACGTGTCACCACGTGGCGACACCGCCGACACGTGTCACCACATGGAGCAGTGCCTGCCACGTGTCGACACGTGGCAAACCTACCCCGTGACTCGACAGACCTACATCGCGGTACGCGATAGGTCTGTCCAGGGACCCATCGCGTACCGCGATAGGGACCAAATTTTCGTCTATAAATAGAAGCCAAGGGGTGTTCATTTCCACATCCCAAACTCAGCTTTCCACTCTCTCTCTAGCTTCTCACTAAAACCCGACAATCATATAAACGATTTTCCTTGATAAGCGTGCCACGATCCTTTGTTTGTGTACACCGTTTCCTCGAAGTTCGTGCCACCCTCCACCCTCATTCATCAAGAAGGCGTTGTTATGGAAACGAGTCCCAAAAGACGTGCCGACGAGTGTTGAAGTTGGTATACCAAAGTTGTTCGAGAAAAGTAAAGCAGCGTTGGAGTGCTGCTCAATTCCCTAGGATTTCGGTACGCCATTAAGGTTAGGCGTAATATGGAATTCAATATAATTTAATATTATATTCAAGGCTTTAGCCTTAAGTCGATAAGTGAAAAAAGAATGAAAAGTTTGGAAGAAGACTGTGTAATCAGTTATAGAGCTCAGAAAAGGTTTACAATTGAGATTGAAGGGTTGAAGAAAATGATTGTTGAAGAAAAGGTGTAGAATAGAAAACTACAGGTTAAGAATGAATTTTTGAAGAACTTGGTTTCCATAGGAAACATATGTGGTATTCTAAACCGAGTAGAAGAAGAAGACAAATACAAGGCAGTGCCACCACCATTCAACAACAACTTTATGCCAAAAGTTGATAAAGAGAAAAGGGATGCATATCTACAACAATTCAAAGATGTCTTTCAAGACAAAGTAGAGTTTGTGGATTTGTATAAGAATGTTGAGGTGAATGAAGAAGGAGAATATATGGCAAAGAAAGATGTAAAAGAAGACAAGTCAATTGGAGTTCAAGTCTCTGAAGATGACTTTGATTCTGTTGATTTGAATCAAGATGATTTAAGTGATTTGAGTGATCAAATTACTGATGAAGAGATTAAAGCTGCTGAAAGAGGAAGAAGGTACAAGAAACCTGATTCAATTGAGAAACTGCCACAACTTCCACCAGTGACACCTAAGATGAAGAAAATGAATGAAAGACTTAGAAGAGAACATGTATCATTTGATATATGTGAGAGAAAGAAGGTAAACTACAATGCAGTCAAGCCACCTAGCATTGATGTATTGGAGAGGATAAGTAAAAACAAAAAAGAAAAGAGAAACTGAAGAAGTTAATACTGATAACTTTATCCCAGTTTACTCTGTTTTCTCAAGTCATAAGGTGTTTGACATTGGGGAAGTGGAAACTTTGGAAGAATATGAAAAGAGGCATTCTAGACAGAGAAAATCAAGTTGAAGAACCATTGAATATGCAAAAAATTGTGTTTGTAAAGAGCAAGACTGAAAGACAAGACATCAAGACTGAAAGACAAGACATCAAGATTGAAAAATCAGAAGACAATTAGTGTCAAAGAACCTAGACCAAGTGAAAAGGTTCAGAAAAGGAACTGATCATGAAAAATACAAAGGAAAGGTTTGGTGCAAGAAATGTGATGAGTATGGTCATCACACAGATTCTTGTAATGAAAGACTCAAATTCAAGCCTTTTCATGTCCCAGATAAAACAATGTATGGACAAGACTTTGTTGTGTACAAGCAAAAGTATGACAAATACTTAGGAAAGGGAAAGGTGTGTGAGAAGGAAGCATTGAATGAGGATAGTTTGAAGCCACCAGTGAAAGCCAAGAAACATGTGGCTGAACAACCTAAAAGGAGTAAATCTCCTAAGAATCCAAAGAAAGATGTCAAGAACTTTTATCCCTTGAGAATCATTCGTAAAAAGGATACACAGTCAGTCAAATCTCATAGTTCTCAAGGATCACCAAACAGTGAGAAGACAAGAATCAGAGGTATCTTTCCTAGAAAGAACCCAATTGAACTTACTGGTGATGAGAAGTTTCTGATGAAACATGGTTATGAACCTGAAGGATTCCTTTGGAAACCTAAGGTTGAGACTAAGGTGGACACAGTTGCTGATGTAAGAGACTACTCTGAAAAGAAAGATTATGTGGTGCAAGAGTGTGATACTGCATCAGAAGAATGTCTAAGCTCAACCTCATTTGTTAAAACCCCAAGAGAGTGGTTATGAAACAGATAATTCAGACAATATAGAAGTCACTCATGAAGATCCTGAACCAACAACACTCACTTCCCATGCTGCCACTAAAATTCAAGTTGATGAGTTGCAAGCTGAAGTAGCTTGCACTTCATCACTCAACTAATCAAATTCTTTCTTTTGTGCAGGAACAGTCCACTCCTCTGAATGACATATGGTACATAGATAGTGGATGTTCAAGGCACATGACTTGTGATAAAAGGTCACTTGTCAATTATGAAGAAAAGTTTGAAGGTCCTGTGGCTTTTGGAAGTGATGAGAATGGTGGAAAGATTGTTGGGAAGGGAATTTTAACAAATGGAAATGTCTCATTTGATAATGTGTTTCATGTTGAAGGTCTACAGTATAATCTACTGAGCATATCACAAATGTGTGATAAGGGTTACAAAGTTAGGTTTGATGACTCACATTGTTTCAGTCTAAAACCTGAATTTGTTATCCTACCATAAATGATTATGATGATGGCCCCAAGAAATGGAAACTTATATGAGTTGAATATGAAAGAAGCTGTTTCAAGGGGAGGTACATGTTTGGTTTCCAAAGCCACTGAAAATGAGTCAAAATTGTGGCATAGGAAATTGTGTCATGTGAATTTGAAGAACATGAATAGACTTGTCAAAGGTGAACATGTAATTGGCTTACCTACAAGATAATTCAAATTAGAAGATCATTGTAGTTCATGTCAGAAGGGCAAGCAGCACAAATCCTCTCATAAGACAAAGCTCATCAACTCAATTGATCAAGTACTTGAACTACTTCACATGGATCATTTTGGTCCTGTGAGTGTACCAAGTAAAGGGAAGAAGAGATATTGTCTTGTGATCATTGATGACTATTCAAGATATACTTGGGTTTATTTCCTAAGTACCAAGGATGAAACTGCAGAGTTGATAAAAGGATGTGTAACAATGATTGAGAACAAACTGAGTAAGAAGGTTAAAATGATGAGAAGTGACAATGGTATAGAGTTCAAAAATGGAGTTATGGAAGAATTTTGTGTATGAAAGGGAATAATTCAACAATTCTCAGCTCCTAGAACTCCTGAACAAAATGGTCTTGCAGAAAGAAGAAACCGAACATTGATTGACGCTGCAAGAACAATGTTAGCAGATGCTAATTTACCAGTTACATTTTGGGCTGAAGCCATAAATACAGCCTGCTATGTTCAGAACAGGGTACTTGTCAACAAAAGGCATAACAAGACACCATATGAGATTTTCTTTCACAGAAAGCCTTATATCAAGTTTTTCAAACCTTTTGGATGCAAATGTTTTCTTCTAAATACTAGGGATTACTTGAACAAGTTTCAGACAAATCCTTGGACTGTTTCTTTGTTGGTATTCTACACACTCAAAAGCATACAAAGTATATGTGAAAGACCATTTGAGTGTGATTGAATCATCTGACATCATCTTTAATGAGAATCAATTTAACACAATTGGTGGTGCAGCATGACTATTTGATCATGAGAAATTAATAAGGTCTTTCAAGATTTATCCTGAAGACTTTGATGACTCATTCTACAAGACCAGTGTAACTGAAGAGAAAAGGAAGAAAACATTGGACATGGAAGAATTATGGAAGAAGGTTGCTAGTAAAGAAAAAGAGTATACATTTGTAAAGGATCCCTCAAGTGATATTGTTGAACAAGTTCAAGACAATAATTAAGAGAACAATCAAAGTCCAAAACAATATCATGTAGATTTCAATCAAGACAATCAAGAAGTGAATAATGATCAAGTTCAGACTGAGGGAAACCCAAGCAACCAAACAAATGAAGAAGAAACTGTTACAACTGCAAGATTTCAAGATCTGTTTGAAAGATTGAATATGGAAAACAATAGTGCATCCACTTCAAGACAGAATAATGAAGAAGCACCAGAGTTTCATGATGCAGAAACTGAATTGATCATTGAAGAACCAGATCTCAATGAATCAAATATTGACACAAATGTGTCTGCTGATATGATTGTTCAAAACCCTTATGTTGAGAAGAATCATCCTTCTGAAAACGTCATTAGAAATGTATATGAAAGAGTCACAAGAAGCCATTCTGAAATTGCAAATATTTGTTTATACTCCTGCTTTCTATCCCAAATAGAACCAAAGAACATTGCTCAAGCACTAAAAGACAATAGTTGGGTGGAAGCAATGCAAGAGGAGTTGGCACAGTTCAGAGATTTACATGTGTGGGATCTTGTTGATAGGCCAATGAACAGATATGCAATTGGAACTAAATGGGTTTTTTAGAAACAAAAGGGATAAGAGGGGTTTGGTGATTAAGAATAAAGCTAGGCTTGTGGCACTGGGATGTCTTCAAGAGGAAGGAATAGACTTTGAGGAAATCTTTGCACCTGTTGCAATACTTGAAGCTATCAGGATTTTTCTTACATATGCTGCCTCAAAGAACATTAAAGTGTTCCAGCTTGATGTCAAGTCTGCATTCCTAAATGGCAAGATTGATGAAGAGGTGTATGTTTCTCAACCTCCAGGTTTTGAGGATCCTTTGTATCCAAAGTGTATAAGTTAAATAAAGCCCTATATGGATTGCATCAAGCTCCTAGAGTGTGGTATGATGAGCTGTCAAATCATCTTCTTGAAAATAGTTTCCAAAGAGGAGCCATTGACAAGACACTCTTCTACAAGAGAAAGGGATCAGACTTGCTGCTGTTACAAGTCTATGTGGATGACATCATCTTTGGATCAACAAATGAGCATATGTGTATGGAGTTTGAAGGGTTAATGAAATCCAAATATAGCATGAGCTCTATGGGAGAAATGAACTTCTTTCTTGGACTGCAAGTTCAATAGAAAGCTGAAGGGATTTTCATTTACCAAACCAAATATATGCAGGACATTTTGAATAAGTTCAATTGTCTTGAGTTCAAAACAGCTTCAACTCTAATGGACACAAAAGAAAAGATGATTGCTGATGAAAAGGGGGAGCCTGTGGATGAACATGAATATATAGCCAAAATTGGATCCCTGATGTACCTTACTGCAACATGTCCAGATATTATGTTTGTTGTATGTGTGTGTGCAAGATTCCAATCAAGTCCAAAAGTCTCTCATATGAATGTTGTGAAAGGAAGACCATGAGCAGGAATTTGGTATCCAAGGAATCAATCTTTTGATCTGATTGCCTACACAGACAGTGATTATGATGGCTGTAACATGAGCAGAAAGTCAACCTCAGTTGGATGTCAATTTTTGGGTGACAAGCTAGTGTCATGGCAATGCAAGAAGAAGAATACTGTCTCAATCTCAACTACAGAAGCTGAATAAATTGTTGCATCTGCTTGCTGTGCACAAGTTCTTTGGATTCAAAACCAGATGCTGGACTATGGTTTGAATTTTTTGAATACCCCTATTCTTATTGATAATACTGCAATATATTTTACTGTTAAGAATCCAGTCCAACATTCAAAGACTAAGCACATTGAAATCAGACATCACTTCATAAGAGATTGTAGTGAAAAAGGTTTGATTGAAATACAAAGAGTTGATATAAGTGACAATTTGGCAGACCTATTCACCAAACCACTTGATAGAACCAGGTTCAACTTTCTTCTGAAAGCCCTGGGAATGATCAACTCTGATGAGGTCTGATTGATGATGTGTGCCTAGTTGTGTACCTCTATGTGCTAACTGATTATACTGTTAGAGGTTGCACAAATTGAATGTTAAGTGAATATGCATGATTATGTTACTTGATATGTTAACTAATAAGTGATTTAACTGATTATGAGTGCCAAGTTTTGATATCATGGATCTTTATGCATGTTTATCAGTTTATGTGTGTATGTGATGTTAGGATGAGTGTTTTTGTTTTAAATTACTTGTTAGTGTAAGCTTATCTGACATCACTGCTTAATTGCTTGATTATGTGCTTTATTTGATCATTTGATGTTATTAAGATAGGCTAGACCTTGAATGATAGTAATGTCTGCTTGTCTTGATGATGTTATGTTTGATTAAGATTTGATTATGTTACAACTGTTTGTGTCAAAAATAAGTTTTATGTCAAAATTAAATGACAAAATGAGTTTTCTAATGAATTTTGCATAAACACTTTATTTTGGTCAAAACATGAGAAAGTTGATTAATGGTGAAGAGATATGATAAGGCTATGCAGTTCAAACTTTAAAGAAGCTTAAAAAGAAGGATTTTTTTAAGGAAAGTCTCAAGTAGTTATTCTTGCTGAAAATCATGTCATTTGCCCAGTTGGAAGGACATACACTTGTGTATATTTGGTCCTATATTCTGTATAGATTTAAAGGATAGCCATTAACCAAAAAACTGAAAGCATTTGAGGCAATTATAACTTGTTTTCTATTCCTTCAATTAAAACTATGTCAATAACTATGACTTTTGAAAAGACATATATTCACATGTATGTTTGCTCCTGTTAACCACTTGTGGTCAAACAGGATAGCCATTTACCTGCCAATTAAGAGAAATTGGGGTGATTGAATATTAAAATAAATTTTAAATGGGATATGATAGTACATTGTCTACTTAGCTAATCATATGGATTTAATAGGCTGAAAGGACACTTAGTATAGTCATTAACATGTATGGTTGCTTTCCCATAATGTGTAAAATCTAAGGTGATATAAACATAATGAATATGCTAATCTTTATGTGGAGATACATAGTTGTTTTTGCATGTCTCAAGATAAATCTCTCCAAATGATAGGCAGAAAAGTGATTGCCCAGTCATACACAAGCCTGTTGTTATTTGATCAACCCAAAAATGAAACATCTTTAAATATGACAAAGAACATGCTTAAGAAAATTTGATAAAATATCAAAAACAAGGGGAAGAATGAATAAATCAACCAAAAGTTGATAAGTGTTTTAAATATTTTAAATAAAACAAGAACTACAAAGATGTTGACTAAATATGTATCATCTTGAATGAAAGGCCTGTTATCTAAAACAGTAAGTCCAACGTTCAACCTCTATATATGTTTGAAAATTAAAAATACAAAAAGATCCAATAAGTTATGTCATACAAAAACAAATTTTTGATCAAATACAGGAGGTTCGAGTCAAATTGGGGTGATCTGGGGAAAGCCAAATAAGCTTTGAGAAGAGATATGAGGCATCATAGAACAGTGTTGACCTTTGATGTATTACACTACTAAATGAACCTTAATCATATCACCAAAGAGATGAAATTCATGCTAAGTCTAGACCTGCTGTTAACCTATCTATGTTGTCATAATAATGCTGAGAATGAAGTATTGAGAAAGCTACTTAGTCAATATGATCCCATTCTTGAGATCTTTTCAGAAAAAGGAAGAAATTGTTTTGAAGAGAAATACAACTGAGATTTGATCTCTAAATGCACAATTTGCTCTTAAACTATGATCTTCAATGAAAAATATACTTTGACAAGTGGTTTAAGTCAAACAGTGTTGCATTTTTCCTAAAAAGGTATGAATATGTATTGTCGGGTAAGGTTTGATGTTTTCTAACCTTCCCGAACACAAAATAGTGTATTATGTAATTTCGGGTAAGGTTTGATGTTTTATAACCTTTTCGGGCAAGCTTAGTCACTTTGGACTAAGTTTATGATTTTTGAGCATGCTTTGAAGTGTTTACACTTTTCAGGTAGAGTACACCATTGTACTAATTTCCCGAGCAAGCTTGAAATCTTGAGATGAATATGTGATATAGCTAGCTTTTAACAAGGATTACTTGTTCCGGGCAAGCTTTGCATATTATATGCTGAATGATATACCAAGCAAGCTTTGTGAACTTAGTTTTAGTACACCGAGTAAACTTTGTGTTTTTAATTGATTAAGAGTGAATATGTTTCTTTCTTTGAAATTACAAGTGATTCCGGGCATACCTTGTTTTTCCATGCACACTTTATATTCCGGGCACACTTTGAATGTTCAAATGTTGCCTTAATATACTTAGGTAATTTCACAGTTTATCCGAGTACACTTTGTGATATGAAATCCCTAGCATAATGTATTCTTTATCGGGCATACTTTGTATCAAAGTATACTTGACTGATTATTTAACTTGTAATTGACCGAGTAAGGTTTGTGATTAAATGTTTTAAACGAGCAAGGTAGTTAAATTAGATGTAAATTATTTGGGCATCTTAACTGATTCCAAGTAAGGTTGCATGCTTGATGTGTTATACTTGATTAATGTTACTTGTGATTTAGCTCTCAAGAAATCTTGTATTTCAAGTAAGCTTTCTTCATTTTAACTTCTAATTTATACCAACTTATAATCGGGTAAGCTTTGATTAAGTGGAATATACCGAGTAGACTTTGCAAAATTTACTTTTCCGGGCAAGGTCTGCTAAATTTAAATATTAAAGAGTTGGATGTTTTTCAAAAGTTTTTAAAATATCAAGTGGATAATGTTACTGTTTGACAGCTAATAACTCACTAAATGACAAAATGCATTTAAAACCCACTTTTCAAAAGGTATATAAGAGGGAGTGAGAGACGGTTTATACATTATTTTCCCCCTCTCTCTCTCCTTCCACTGATTACTCTAAGTAATATCAAACCGACTCATCGCATTCGATTAATCCTAACCCT
This sequence comes from Bidens hawaiensis, assembly GCF_021521415.1. Classification (NCBI taxonomy): domain Eukaryota; kingdom Viridiplantae; phylum Streptophyta; class Magnoliopsida; order Asterales; family Asteraceae; genus Bidens; species Bidens hawaiensis. Next base: position 16,419 of record NW_027494970.1, read on the forward strand.
AACTTTACCAACCCACTAATTCCAACTCGGGAAGAAATAATTACTTGTTTTCCGACCACGATTAGATGATTATGGGCTTCGATTATGTATTTGATTGCTAACGCTCTGTTTTGTGTATAGGTTATTAATTTTTCGAAGATCAGGTTCTTAATCATATTTCTCTCTTTCTTCTTCAAATTTATAACTTGAAATTGCTTAAAGTAATGAACTTTTATGCTAATTTCATTTTGAGTATGTTTGATTGTGTTGTTTCAGATATGGCAGAAGAAGAAGATCAACCCAAATATTTCTTTGAACAGAAGCACAATATGTGTGCCCTGTTGCAAATCACTCCTGACAATGAGCAGGTGTCTAGGATGATTACATGGATGTCAAGATCAAATGTGAGTTTTTCTCTCACAGATTGCCCAGTCATTTATAGAAATCATTCACTTGATTTCTGGCGCTCAGCAAGACTGGTTGATGATATAAATGGTCGAAGAATAGAAGCGATAGTTGCAAGACAAGAAATACAGATAACTGAAAGATTGATCAGACGATGCTTGCAGTTACACGATGACGACCATAACCCTATCAATTTCAACACTGATCACCTACTGGGAATCTTTGAACAAACGATGGGATATCAGGGGACAGTGCACGATGGGCAATTTCAAAAGGGAATGTTCCCTATGCTGTACAGATTTTTAATCCATCATGTGATTCAGGGGTTTGCCCCTAGGAAAGGATCATGGACTCTGATGAGTCGTGACTTAGCAAATGCCACTGTTGCAATCATTTATGATCTACCATTCAATTTCTCTAAGATGATATTTGAAGGAATGGTAGGAAACTTGAAGAAGGCTGAAGTGGACTGATTTTTGCAATATCCCAGGTTTTTGCAGATAATCTTCAACAGGGAGTTACAGGATTTACACACTATTGGCATTACTCATGTGTTGCAGAATCCCAACACTTTTAAGAGAATTGTTAATCCGGTAAAAGCAAACAAATTTAATCCAAACATTCCGTTTGAGATTTCCCATGGTTATTGAACCATGACTTGGATATTATGCCAGTTCCTGAGTTGAGCTCAGAGGAGGTTGAGGGGGATGATGTTGAAGATGATGATGATAGTTCGGATGATGGAGGTCATGATGATGATGGAAATGAAGGAGGGGCTGGAGTAGCCATGGATGTTGATGTAATTACTCAGGGGGAGAACCAACCTTTACCAATTGACCAACCAATACCATCACCACCACAAATACCACCACACCAATCTTTACTCATTGACCAACACATACCAACACCATCTGAATCACCACAACCTCAAGACCAAACCACTTAAATCCCAACCCAAACCTTAACCTTGAACCGTCCTGAAACATCAACTCATATATCCCCAACACCACAAACACCACCAACCAATAGCCCAATTCAAACATATTCATTTATTCCAAACCCACCCCATATACAATTACCACTCCAACCATTTATCCAGACTCAAACCCCAAACCTAGAACAATCTGAACCTGAACCCTTCTCTACATCTCTACCTGTTGGAACCCGAAATCGTATCAATCTCAATAACAATAACACTAACAGATCTCAGATCTGAACGTAATTGATTAATACTTTAACAATAGATCTAACTCATAATTACGTATGATTAGGTGTTGTGTATGTTTATATATTATCAGTATAATATTACGGTTGAAGATCGAGAGAGGATTTGGACAGAATATAGTTAATTAAAACTCTCAAAACTTCTCTTGGAATTGTGAACAGGAGTTCACTATATATAGAAGGTGATCTGGTTCGCTAACATCCCCTAGCGAACCAGCCTCTCCTTCATTACATACATTAATTTAGCGAAACACCCCCTTATTCGTTAACATCCCCTAACGAATCAGGAGGGAATACATTTAAAGTCTAGTTCGCTAACATCCCCTAGCGACCTAGCCTTTAACTTAACGAACTAACTATTAAATAAATTAATTATTACATTAATTAATAAACAAAAACGTTAACGATAAATACAAAGACTCTAGATGCAAAACCGTGCACTAACAGACACCCCCTCGTCTTGAGCTCTTTGTCTTTAACTTATTTGAAGCGCTTGGACTGCCAGTCTCTGCAACTATGAATTCCATGTTCATGACACACACGAACGACTCGTTGGAATTGCATAGCCAGGTCGTAATCTTCACAGCGCTCGAACAAAATCTGCTTCCTGAAGAGCACGTCATTGTCGGTCTCTGATAAATTAACTAACCACAATGGGTCAATTATCTTGATAAACTTAGTCTTCATACCTCTTCCCAAAACAATGACGGCCTCGCTGGTGTGGTTGTCATAATACCAGCGGTTGAAAGACAGATAAATATCTTGTGGCATTTTCTTCACAGGAACCTGCTTCATTGTCTTTGGAGGCTTCACCTTCAAGATCAATTTCCTCCAGCCCGTCCTTGGATCAATCTCATCAATACGCTTTAGTCTAGGGACTTGAGGCTTAAAGAACTTGAAGCCATGATTGACCTAGAACAGTAAGTGTTGGTGAAACCACTCAGCTGTTCGGTAACCCTCACGATTCATAAATGGACGTCTCGCGAGGGTTCGTACATCCCAACACGGTAGAGTTAAAACGTTCCTTATTTTCTCGTAATACTGGACACCCTTTTCCCACTTGACTATACATACCTTAAGGTCAGAGTCATAAGCCCATGAAACAATATCACCGTGTACCTTTGAAACAGTCTTGAAGGTAGTCACCTGATTAGCCTTAACCCAAGCAGCAGCAGTATCTTTTCTTTCTTGATCTACATAACGATGAGCATTGATAATTTTACCCACTTTATGAAGTTTGAACCATCTTTCTACGTCCTCATCAGTTACTTCTTTGAGTGAGGGTACTGTTCGCTGCTCAACCTTTTCCAATTCATCATCAGTCTCTTTAAACACCTCTTCTTGAAATACCGGAGCACCTTGATCAACGTTCGTGTGTTGATACAAGTTCGCTTACTCATCAACAGTCACATCCTCCATTTCTACATCATCGTACTCATAAATAAAATCCATATTCATAAACAACGGATCCTCATCCAAACCTTCTTCATTCATAACCTCAACATCGGGCTCAGCTTCTAAAGCATTTAGCTGATCATCATTCAGCCCAAGTAGTATAGAAATCTGCGTCCGTGTCAACGATCTTTCTACAAACTCACCAACCTGTATCTTGTCTCTATTCACCACACTCTTAACCACCCCTGATCCATCAACAAATATCACTGTGTTAGCTGCAGTCATTTCAATTGGCTTGGCAGCTGTTGGATCTTGATAAATAATAATTTGTTTGCTCGAATCATCACCGCCACTAAAACCAGCACCAGAGGATGAACCATGCGATTGTTTAGGCTCACCTCCTGCACCAGATTCGTCGGGATCATCATCGTCATTCTTGAGTTTCTTGAGGGCATCTTCTTTACAAGTTAATTGTAAAATCAACTCTTCTTGTTACTTTAATTTCACCCCCTGAGACTCAACAATCGTACGCAACGACTTAGTCTCCTTCTAACAAAAAGAAATATAACTCATCATTCGTCATTGATTCTCCATGAGTCGTTCTTGATTTTGACGGTCAGCTGCCATTTGATTTTCATATAGATGTAGCAGATTTAGCAGCATTTCAGTTTGACGACTTGGTGGCAAGTTGTATACGAATGGGTGAACAGGTTGAACAGGTCCTTGAGGCCGAGTAATTCTAATAAATGTCATTCGTTGGGAATCACACTGATTCGTTACAATAAGATAACGAATCAGGCGATTCGCTATCAAGTAAATACTTTAATGAACTGAACATAGCGAATTACTATTTAATTTTGACGAACTAAACTCTAGTTCGTTATATTTTAAGCGAATCCGTATCTGATTCGTGTAACATCTTATTCTCTTAGCTAGTTCGTATACGATCTTAACGAATTGGACACGAAACAGTCCCAATTCGCTAAGATTAACGAATGGTCAAGATAATTAAGACTTGTTCTTTGACCACCTTGGTCAAAGTCAAAATTAAGATGAACAACAATAGTCAACAGTATAATCACATATCCAATTAGGCCATAACTATCATCGAATCATCAAAATAATGATCTTAATGAACTCGGAATTCTACTCGTAAACTAAGATGGATGAGATTGAGACTCAGCATCATGAGATACTTAGGTTAAACGAACAGACCATAAACACCGAAAAAACCCAAGTACATAATTAACCCAGAAAACAAAAATCAAATGATGATTAAAGTCCACCAAGGGTATCGGAATGACATTCCGATCACAATGATATAAATTAACAAGTTTGTCAATACAAATTAAACATAAATGGGGTTTATAAGCTCGGAAACCCTTAAACCCTTAAAAGTTCATAATTTAACTATCAAAAACTTAACCATTTTTGACGAAAGTTAGATCTCAATAATCGTCTATAACTAAGAAACTCAAATATATCCTTGAAATGTCAAAACGAGAAGGTCGAAATTTCAGAGAAAATTTGAATAAGGTTACTTTAAGGTGAAGGAAGAAGGTGAACAGTGGAGAACTGTTCGTTTTTCTTGTCTTTTATAACCTTGCACGCAACCCGAGGTACAGCTGGCACGAAGTAGGCAATTCGTTTGAATTAACGTTAGCGAATTAGCCCATTCGCTAATTCATTCGGTACCTTAGGTTAGCGAATCACTTCCTGATTCGTTAGCGAATCAAGATATGATTCGTGGCTTGATTCGTTAAATTTGCATAACAAATGGGATGATTCGTTACAGAGTGCGGAAGCGAATTAGGTGAGCTAACCAGAAGCTAGTTCGCTAAAGAATCACCTAGTTCGTTATCCATAAATAACGAATTAGATTCTAATTAAAAAATCTTTTATTTAATTTTAAATTAAATAATTTAATTAGGTTATCAAGAATCTTTTTATTCCGACAACCAAATACCTTTAAAACGTTTCAGTTTTACGAAACATAACTTAAATTAATATATACAAAGAAAAACGAAAATATTTTTGGTATTTTGAAAAAATAAAGAATGTATTTACAAAAGAATATCCGAACAATTAAAAATAGACAATCTTTTTGTGTTTTTCAATGATTTATCAAACGAAATATATTTTTGTATTTTTGTCGAGTTTGAGCAGAGAATCATATTGACCAAATTGCCCTTCCGTCACAGTTTTATATTTCAGCGATATTATGACTGGCGATAAGTCGGTCATTGGTATTGTTATCCACATAAATAACACACATTCAAGTATTTTTGTGATATGATTAATTTGTTCAATTAAAGCACAGAATATCAGAAACTATCAGCCTCTAATCTCGGTTCAAGCTTAATTTGATTTTTGCCAAATCACCCAACTTGACTTATACCATTATATTGTTGATTAAAATTTTTTATACCAATTTTGAAATTTTGAGCAAAGCATCAAGTTTCCTTTACTGTGAGTGAGTATGCACGAGTCCATCTGTCGGCTTATATACATTGTATCCCCTGGGGTCCGTTTCTTAATGGTATTAAGACGCGCGCAAGGGAGGAACAAATGTATGACTAACAGCGGATTTTGATCAAGTCAGTAATTTAGATTGTACGAAGTACAGCGGTGATCAAGTTCTTTTTTTATAAACAAAATAAACTTCATAATCTTTTTGGATTTTCGGATTTTTCTGTACAAAACATAAATCACATTCTTTTTGGTTTTTCAAAATTTTAAAATGTTTTTGGTTTTTCTAAATATTAAAATGTTTTTGGATTTTATCTATACAAACGAAAAACACACTCTTTTTGTCTTTTCTAAAATTTTCACCCCCTAAAACCAAAATAAATTTTAAAAGAAAAATATGACAGAAAATAAATATAGTCATCATTGTTTAAGGATATCAGCGAGGGTCTTCAATCCGTTTAAATCAAGCAAAAATTTAAAACGCGTGTTGTCAAAAGCTTTAGTAAACAGATCGGCTTTCTGAAAATCTGTGTGCACTTTCTCAAGATCAATTAATTTCTTTTCATTGCAATCCCGTATAAAATGATATCGAATTTCGATATGTTTCGTTTTAGAATGATGTACGGGATACTTGGTGATACTAATAGCAGCAGAATTATCAATCAAGATGGGTAGTAAGAAACTTCAAACCGTAGTCACGAAGATGATGTTGTATCCACAAAACCTGGGAACAGCAACTCGAGGCTGCAACATACTCAGCTTCGGCGGTTGAAGTGGAGACCGTTGTCTGCTTCTTACACTGCCAGGAAATAAGCCGGTTTCCTAAAAATTGACATCCTGCAGTCGTTGATTTGAAATTGATCTTGCATCCTCCATATCTGAGTCTGAGTAGGCAGTAAGATCGAAAGTATTATCTTTGGGGTACCATAACCCGATGTCAGGATTTCCCAGTAGATATTGCAAAATACGCTTGACCGCTGCCAGGTGAGTCACTCGGGGACTAGCTTGGTACCTAGCACACAAACAAACAGCAAACATTATGTCTGGTCGAGAAGCAGTTAAATACATTAGAGAACCAATCATAGCCCAATAAAGAGTCGGATCAACGGTATCCTCCAATTCATCCGGTGATAAATTGTGATCCACTGGAAGAGGAGTAGAATGGATTTTTTCCGGCAGTAATCTTGAACCGTTCTAAGACATCGTTCACATATTTTGTCTGATGAATGAAGATTCCCTTATCAGACTGGGGAACCTGCAGCCCTAAAAAGAAATTCATCTCTCCCATCGAGCTCATCTCGAACTTGGTCTGCATGGACTTCTCGAACTCCTTACATAATTTGTCGTTCGTAGACCCAAAGAGTATGTCATCAACATAAATCTGAACAAGCAGAAGATCATCACCAATATTCTTGTAAAATAAAGTGCAGTCAACCGTTCCACGTTTGAAGCCGTTATACGTCAAATGGTCGGTGAGCGTGCCCTACCAAGCTCTCGGGGCTTGATGAAGACCATATAGTGCCTTGTTTAAACGGTAAACACGGTCAGGATAATCAGGATCCTCAAAACCTGGAGGTTGTAGGACAAACACTTCTTCGTGAAGTTCCCCATTTAGAAAGGCACTCTTAACGTTCATTTGAAACACTTTAATGTTCTTGTAAGCAGCATAAGCCAGGAAGATTCGAATCGACTCTAATCTTGCCACTGGCGCATAAACCTCAGTGTAATCAATATCCTCTTGCTGATGAAATCCCTGCACCACTAAACGTGCCTTGTTTCTCACAATTACCCCATCATCCTTCTTACACTTATATACCCACTTAGTCGGAATGGCTTTCTTGACTCTAGCAGGTTTGTCTATTAAGTCCCAAACACCCAAACGTGCAAATTGCTGTAATTCTTCTTGCATAGCTTCTACCCAAGAAGGATCTTCAAGTGCCTTACGAGCTGTCGTTGGCTCAACTTGAGATAGAAAGCAAGAGAACTTAGCAGGATTTACAATTCCCGAAGAATGTAAGTTAGTGTAAGCACACAATATGTTATTATCACTTGACGAAGCAACTTGATGATGTGTACGAACGCCCACATCAAGTTCTCCAATGATGTTTTCCTGTGGATGATATCCATGAATCCAAAGAGTGGGATTCTCAGGAACAACAACATTATCAAATAAGTTAGTGTAATGTTCACCTAACTCGGGAGATGAAACATTATCACTGTCAAGATCAATAACTTGATCTTCAGCTTGATCATCATCAGAAGAAGTAGAAACATTATCAACAGCAACTAGAGAAACAACTTGAGGTTCTTCAGTTGGAGCATCTGGTTGAGCTTCAACATCATTAGAACTTGAAAATCTTGGAATGGTCAAATGATCTTCAAAGTATGCTCGAACCAGATCTTCGTCAATGTGTTCAGTCGAAGGAGTAAATGAATTAAATAAACTATCGTAGTCAAACATCCAGTCTGGACCTTTCCTTTGAGGAAGGAGTTGTGTACTTTTGACAGTCCACATGGTACCATTCTTCAACACAACCAGATGTGAAATTAAAAACCCTTTTCTTTGGAGATGCATATCCCAAGAAATACCCTTCGATAGCTTTTTCCTCAAATTTACCCGAAACCTTCTTCAACATTGTACACGGACCCCAAATGGTTCCAGGTACTTTAAATTAGGTTTTCTATTATTTAAGAGCTCGTAGCTTGTCTTCTTGAGTCGTTTCACAGTTAGAACTCGATTAAGCGTATAACAAGTTGTATTCACTGCCTCATTCCAGAATTGGACAGGAAGCTTAGAATCAGCAAGCATTGTGCGTGCAGCTTCAATCAGAGTTCTATTTTTCCGTTCAGCAACACCGTTTTGTTGAGGTACATAAGGTGCACTATATTCTCGGTGAATTCCCTTTTGAATACAAAAGAATTCCAATATAGTGTTTTTGAATTCAGTACCATTATTACTTCGGATTCTCCTCACCTTTTGTTTATACAGTGATTCGATCTTAGTAATAAGATTTTGTACCAAAACCGGTGTTTGATCCTTCGAACTCATAAATAACACCCAAGAGTATCTTGAATAATCATCAGTCACTAAAAGACAATACCTACTCGCACGATTCACTGGACCAAACAAATCCATATGAAGTCGTTCAAGAGGAGTATCAATGGAATTCAATAACTTAGAGGGATTTGTCTTCTTCTTCTGCTTGCCTTTTTTGCATGCAACGCAGTGATCGGATAACTTAAAATTTTTCAACGAGACACCCTCAACTAAGTCATTTGCCATTAAATAATTCATCTTTCTGACATGTATGTGACCCATTCTACGATGCCATAGAATCGAGTCTTTCTCAGTTCCTTTCGAGACAAAACATGTTTCGATCGATGTGGATACCTTAGAACTCATATTTAAGACATAAATATCATTTGATCGTGGTGATCGCATGACAACCATGTCCTCGGGAATAACATAACCCGGTTTCAAGATAAGACATTCTTTGTCAGTAAATATCGTAGTGTACTTTTTATCACAAATCTGCGATACACTCAATAAGTTATGATCAACTTTGTCGCAATAATTCACTTTCTCAAACGTAATGTGACCATTTGAAACTTCACCCTCTTGTGTGATCATGCCCCTAGAATTCCCAGCAAACGCTACATAACCCCCTTCAATATTTCTTACGTTGGTTAATAGGTCGAGATTCCCAGTAATATGACGAGAACATCCGCTATCCATGATCCAGTTTTCACCAGAGATGGTCTTGGATGAACCCTACAAACAAACAAAAGTGATTAGTTCAAAAAGGCAGCCCAGGCCTCGGTCTTGGGCACCTTTTGGTTTTCTCTTTGATCATTAACTTGAACATATTTCAACTGTTGTTCAGCCACTTGTGAATAAGTTACCGGCTTCCTAGACTTTCGTCTTGAATAAGCTGCCTGAACAATGTTTGAATTCTTGTTCTGACATATGGGTTCAGTTGGAACGAATTTTGGTTTCACTTGACCATGTGTCTCATTGACATGAAGAACCTTCCGAGGATTCACATTAGAGAACAAAATATGAGTATCATCAGCATACGACACAGGTCGTTTCAAAATCTCCTTTACCACATGAACCGGTTTGGAATGGTCCTTGATAAAAGGATGAAGATTCTGCTGATACTTCTTACTACAATCCGTCACAACGTGACCAAGTTGACCGCATAAGAAACAACTTCGCATGTCTACACGATGTTGTTGCGAGGTATTTGGAATGAATGACCCAGAAGTTTGATGATGACTCACATTTTAAGTCATGCTCTTAGCAAACTCATCAGATAATTCAGATTTCTTCATTAAGTAAAAATCTAAATTAGAACAGTTCGAAAAACTTTTTAGTGTATCTGTCCCAGTTGACTTCACAAAGTTAATTTTCTTAGCTTGTTTTAAAAGTTGTTTTGCCTTAGTCAATGGATCAGATTGAACTGATGTTTTTGCTTGAGCATACACACGTTCAAGTTCTTGAATTTTTGAAGTTTCATTGACAAAAACACTCTCAATAAGTTCAGGTTTGATAATACTTATTGGAATATCTTTTTCAGTGAACATCGTATTCATTCCTTTTAACTTAAAAACTCTAGCTGATGAGGACTTAGAACTCGTAGGATTAATGAAACGAATTAAGTCCTCGTCAGAAATCTTTGGTTTAACTGACTTCTTTGCCCTCACTGGTTTGGTTTTCACAGTTTCTTCCTTATTCACTTGAGATTTGAATGAACCATACACAACTTCCTCAAACTTTTGAGGTTCACAAAGAATATGATTAAAACTAGGAATGTTCTTATTCTTGTGTATTATCTCAGGTTCAAACACATCTTCAATAATCACTTTGTCAACATTTTCAACAAATACCTTTTTACTTTCCACATGAGGTTTTTGAGGAACAACTTGGGGTTTGAAAATTTCAGGTTTAACCAATTTAGATTTTTCAGAAATCACAGATTCTTTTTGAATCAAATCCTCTTCTTTTCTTGCAAAAGGATTAATTTTATACTCATTATGGAAAGGTGGTGGAATTTCAACAAAACCAATACCTTTCTTGGAATCCTTTTGTTTTCCAGATACCTCAATGATTTCATTCAACAGAAAAGATGAATTTCTAAATTTCCCCAATTTGTTCTTTAACTCAAGAACCTCATTCTCAAGCTCAGTTATCTTAGAACGATGTTTCAATATTTCTTGAAACTTTTGGTCATTAATGGTCATTTTCATAGATAATTCGGCTTTGAGATCATGGTTACTTGTCGACAATGCTTCAATCTTTTCTCGAGATCTCATTTGAGATTCAAGAGATTGTCGATAAGTATCTTTCAGAGAAGCAATTTCTTGTATAAGACTATCATTTTGGTTTTTCAAAGCTTCTAACTTAGATTTGTTAGATTCACAGTCAACACATGATGCTTTAACAGATGAAGTAGCAGAAATAGAATTACTAACCTCGTTAATCTTGGCCATGCAAGCAAACATTGATTCGGAAGGCTTGTCGCAAGAGTCGTCAGAATCAGATCCAGAATCATTATCGGAAGACATCTCACTACCAGTTGCATCTTGACAATCTTTATGTAACCCAAACATAGCCAAATTTGCTTGAACATCATTGCATAGTAACAGTTGTGACCAGTCGGTTCCATCTGCTTACATTGCTTGCATTGTAGAAGAAGATGGTTTCTTTTCAGCATCACTTCCTCGTGGTGTAGAAGCATTTTGACTTTGACCACGAGGACCAGTGTATTCTTTCCTTGGTTTGTCACATTCCTTCGCGAAATGCCCAAATTCTTGACAATTATAACACTTTACTTTTAATTTTGTCAAAACCCACTTCTTGTTTAAAGCTGGAAGATCTTTTCCAGTTCTCTGCATGAATCTTTTAACTTTACGGACGATCATAGCCATGTTCCATTTTAAATCCATGATTTCTAGATCATCTGGATCTATCTGATCATAGTCCTCATCTGTTAAATCACTTGTGGCAATCATACTACTCACTAAGTTTTCATATGAAGACATAAAAGCTGTCAGAAAAGCAAAGTTTTGCTCAGCTTCCTTCATATTAACACTAGGTGGTGTAACAAATGGATTTGTATTAGTTGAACTTCCAGAACCACCCAAATTACCAGCAGAGTAGAAACAAACTTTTGGATCTTTCAACATAGTTGATTCTTGTTCACTTGCAGCATGAGTACGAAAAGCAGTAATTGGAGAGATTGTTGAACTAAGAGGCATACTTCCACCATAGAAAGCTGGATCTTTATTTTCTTTGGAGGATTTTTGACACTTAAGATCATACTCTCTGGCTTCGATCTTTTGTAAAAATTCAAGTACCGTCAAGTCTTCATTCACGAAATAGTCATTTTCTTTCAAAACCATTAGAAATGTTGAGTAAGAACTTGGAAGCACACTTTTAATAGTGTCAATTTTATCCCTTTCAGAAATTTCCATTTTCATCTTGTCCATTTCAGCAATTAAATGACTAAATCTTGTAGTCATCTCTTCAACTGTTTCTCCCTTTAATAGATTAAAGTTTTGAAACTGAAACTTGAGCATCACTTTCTTACTCTCAGCTGTGTTTCCCATACTTCTCATACGCGGATGTTGAAATAAGGACGCACATCTCTTGATACTACCAACTTGATGAAAGATATTTTCTGGTAATGCCATAGTCAGAGTAGAATAGGCTTTTATCTCGATTTCTATAGCTTTCTTCTCTTCTTGTGAGTATTGAGAAACAGCTTTAGGAGTATACCCAATAGTATCATCACCAATCATTGGTGCCACATAAACTTCATCAAGACAGTAAGAGCAATCAGGATGAACAGATCCCAAATGTGCACGAAACCGAGGTTCCCACTTGGCAAAGTCACTGAACTTCATCAATCTTGGACATTTAGAATGCGAACCTATCTCGGTATCAAGTTGCAACATTTGTTGCATTAACATGTTTTGAGACGCTAATGCATACATACCGGCCATCTTTGAAAAGTTTCAAAAATTTAAAGGGTGTAACAAATAAAATTTAACAATCTGTGAACAGTTATAGCGAACTGTGAACAGTTATAGCGAACTGTGAACAGTGTTTAACGAATCAACTCTTAACAAGGTTAAGATTAACCAAATGGCGAAACAGATAACGAATGAGATGAAGGTTTAGCGAATCACAAGTCAACTTAACGAATTGACCAAACGAATTACAAAGGATTAGTTTAGCGAATCAGATGATAATCAGTAATGAATCACTAAGGAATGCTTAGCGAAATAAGATAACGAATCAGCTACAGTTGATAGCGAATCAACTATAACGAATCAGGTTGTTACAACCGTTTGTAACAAACTCTGACACCTTATGCCACGTAGCAAAGGTTTTTAGGACACAAATTCCAAGAAGAACACGTGTCACACGAATCGGTTAATCTAGATAGCGAACTAGATAACACGAACCAATAACTCACACGAACTGGCTAACGAACAAGGTAACGAAGTAACAAATTTGATAACGAATCACGATGAAACATATAGCGAATCACCAGAAAGATGATAACGAATCATGTTCATCTTCAAATCTTCAAACATTCAAAGTGAATTTCCAGAAACTTATGAACATCAACCCAGAAACCCAACAATAACAAATATGTAATACGACTTGGCGATTCAACCAAATCGCACAATCGACCTACCAATATCCTCGTAAACCAATTCCGAATCCAATTCACTAAACCTCGTAACCGATTAACACCCTAAACCAATTCAATTACCCCAAAAACTATCCCCTATTTCGGACTTAAATCGAATCCAAAACCAATCCACACAGATCCAATTCAAACCTCAATTCCACCTCACAAATTCTTACCAATACCTTAATCAACCCAAATCCAGTCCAAATTGTTCATAATTCAAATAATTTATCCATAAATCTATTCAAAAACGTTTAAACAGAAAAATTAATAAAAACGATAACAATATCAACACCAAATCAAGTGTATGAGCACCAACAGCTCTGATACCACTTGTTGGAACCCAAAATCGTATCAATCTCAAAAACAATAACACTAACAGATCTCAGATCTGAACGTAATCGATTAATACTTTAACAATAGATCTAACTCATAATTACGTATAATTAGGTGTTGTGTATGTTTATATATTATCAGTATAATATTACGGTTGAAGATCGAGAGAGGATTTGGACAGAATATAGCTAATTAAAACTCTCAAAACCTCTCTTTGAATTGTGAACATGAGTTCACTATATATAGAAGGTGATCTGGTTCGCTAACATCCCCTAGCGAACCAGCCTCTCCTTCGTTACATACAGTAACTTAGCGAAACACCCCCTGATTCGTTAACATCCCCTAACGAATCAGGAGGGAATACATTTAATGTCTAGTTCGCTAACATCCCCTAGCGAACTAGCCTTTAACTTAACGAACTAACTATTAAATAAATTAATTATTACATTAATTAATAAACAAAAACGTTAACGATAAATACAAAGACTCTAGACGCAAAACCGTGCACTAACACCACCTACAACCCCACATACTGAAACAGATCTATTTCAAAGAAACTTAGATTTGATGTTAGAGAATGCAACATTGAAGAAAAGAAATGAAGAGGTAACAAATGAAAATGTGATGTTGCTAGATCGGTTGGCCCAGGCTATGATGAGAATTCGAACCCTGGAGCAGGAGGTTGAGAAGATCTCAGCTGCTCCAAAACAGGGGGAGAATATAAATGTGGTTGCAACTGATGCTGAGAATGAGGAAGTGATGAAGGATACATGCGAAGAGACTGTTGATGGTTTGAAATGTATCTTAAATGCATATGATGATGAGAAGGATAGTGGAGAGAGAAGAATGGAGGATGTAGACTATGAAGCTGACAAGTCTGATGGTGGAGAACAAGATTATGATGTAAATGATGATATTATGAATGTTGTGTGGAGAGAGGAAGATGATGAAGTGAGAAATGATGAGGAGACAGGAGATGAGATTGAAAAGACAAATGATGAAGAGAATGTGGCTACTACTGAAGTTGCCACTGATGTCTTGAATATTCAGACTGAAGCTCACACTAAAATAATCAATGAAGGGAATACTGCTACTGAGGAGCCAATAATTACTGAAATTGAGCAACCTGAAAGCTCCAAGAGGGTAGAGTATGATCCAGAGTTAGAAGCACTTGAAAAGAAGATTGATGATTATCAACAATCTGAAGATGATGAAAATGTGCAGAGGAGGATGGATAAGGGAAAAGAAAAAGTCTTTGAAGAATAGTCTGTTAAGGCAAATCCTGTGAAAGAAAGCTTATTTACTGAAGAGGAAGAAGCTTCTTCTGCTGCTAGGAGAAAACTTGAAGAGATTGTGAGAGAAACAAGGGAGAGGGAAATATTGGCCCAAACCTTGACTCCAGAAAAATTAGCAGAACAGGAAGCACTGATCACTCAAGCCAATGTGGCCAAAATAATAAATAAAGAAGAGGCTGAGGATCAGATTGTCATTGAAGCTTTAATTAAACTGAAGAGAGTTGAGGAAGTGGACAACTCTTTGGCTATGGTGGTCAGTATGTTTCAACCTCAAAGTCAAACAGAAAAGAAGTCAACTGAAACTGCTGAACCAACAAACATGAATACAGAAATGATGGTTGAAGAGGAGTTTGGTGAGTCTATTGCATTAATGGCTGTCAAGAGATGGGTTGAACAAGTAAAAGAAGATCTCAAACAAAACCCAACTGATAGCTGGTCAAAAATAGAACGTGTGACTCAATCTCATGAAACACTACATCAAAAGAAAGAAAGACTTTCAAATCTATATGAACAGTTTGCAGATAAAGTCAACAGGTTTGCTAAGACCTACATGAGAAGGAAAAGGACACATGAACAGTCTGAACAAGAAAGAACTGCTAAAAAGGGAAAATGGGATGAAAAGAATAAATACTTTGTAGAGACTCCTGATGAAGAGGCAAGTCCAATAAAGGCAATTCCCTAACAAATTTTGAGACCAGAAGAACATGTGCAGGGAGTGCCAAATGTGCCAATTCCTGATAATCCAACTCCCAATGAACCCAAGATTGATGCACTGAATGAAACAACTGAGGAGGAGGAGGATTCTGATGAAGACGAAAATGATGCTGATGATGATGATGATGATGATGATAAAGAAGAAAAATCAAAGGAAAGTTGATGAAGTTGCTAATGTTGTGTCCCACAAGTCACAATGACTTATGAGCAAAGGGCAAACATTGAGCTGAGTATGTTGGAAGCTAAAATGAAACATCCATTGGTTATGAAACTAAGAGGCTTTGGTATAAGCTTTGAAACTTTGGCTGATTTGGATGACAATCAGTTGCAAAAGAGATTGGACAAGGAAAGATATGAAATCAAGAAAAGAATGGAACAAAAGAATAGAGATGCTCAAAAGTATAGAGAATATCTAAGAAAGCATGGGTACTCTGAGAAAGATTTAATTCACTTCAAGATTGACAAGCTTAAAAATCTCTACAATAAGAAAAATATGTCAAAGAAAATGAAGAGGCTTTAAAAGAAAATTTTGATGGTAAGTGTGGATACTTATTGGAGAAAGGATTGAAGCCAAGTATGATTGATTGCTTGGAAAAAAAGGCTGTTGATACACTCTACAAGAAAATGAAAAGAAAAGAAGAAATGAAGGAGTTGTTACAAACTGAAACATCCAATGCTGAATCAAAAGCTTCAAAGAAAGAAAAGGAAAGACAAAGACTCACGGAGTATCTGAAGTTGCACAACCACTCTGAAGCTGACTTGAAAAATGTACTTATGAGCAACTCAGAGATCTCTATCACAAAACCAAAGAAGCTGAAAAAGAAAAGGAGTTTGAGAAATCTAAGCAGAAAGTTGCAGATGAAAAGAAAAGGATTGAAAAGATCAGTAGCAAATATGGTGGAAAGTGAAAATTTCTTATTGAACATGGAAGAACTTTAAATGATGTGGAATTAATGACTCAAGATGTGGTTGAATGTGAATACAAGATATTGAAAAGGAAGATTCTGAATGAAGAAAAAGAAAGCCAGACTGAGCCTCCTAAGAAGAAAAGGAAGTTAATGTCCTTAAGGAAGAAGCAAGAGGCTGATAGAGCTGACACTCATGAAACCCCAATCCCAGAGGAAGTAAAGCCTGAATTTGTTGATGAACCCATTGTTCCTCGGGAAAATGATGAAATGATTGACATCTTGAGAGGGGAAATGACTACTCAGAAGGGGATGGATGTAGATACCTTTAATGCACTAAACAAAGACGAACTGAAAGAAATGTTCTATATGCAAAAGGCTGAGTGGGAGAAGGTATTGCTGCAGGGGGAAAATCCAAGAAGTTTTATTGGAGGAATATTTGTACCTGCTGGTTTACTGCGTGATGAGGCAATTGATGAAATGATTGCAAGATTGTTTAGTGAATGGGGTGAAAATTTGGAAGAATTAGTCAATCTTCCTGCTGAAATGGTTATGAGTTGGTACAAGAAAAGATTTGAAGTAGAGGGGCCCAGTCAACCCATGATGGCTACACAAACAGGGCCATCTACATCAAGACAACAACCAACAACTCACAGAGGTGAATCAAGTGGAGCTGAATTGCAAAGAACAACAAGACCACAATCAAATGTGGATCTACTCAGAAGACTCTACTATGATTCAGTCTCTCAGTATCTGAAAGTAATAATGGAAAGTAAATAATTAAGAGACATAATCATGAAAAGTGATTTTGGTGAGTATACACTAGAACAGCTGGAGAAAATGGCCAAACTTGACCTCTATGATTATCATGATACCAGAAAGATGGCAAGAAGGCAGCAGAATGAACTCTCCAAGTTCTTAAAAGATGAAGCTGACAGAGGTGTCCCATTTCTGAAAGAAAAGAAAAGCTTGAGGGTAACAAAGTTGGAAAAGAAAAGAAAGGCTGCCAAGCTGAAAAAGATAGCCCAAGCTGAACTATACTATCAGATGAATGTCAAAGACAAGAATCCTCTGTCAAACATGAATACCTGCATAAGACTGGAAAGAAGAATGACAAGACCAAATCATACTGTGCAGAAGAATGGCGTGATTGCAGAGATTGAATACAAGGAAAACACAGGCCATTATGTTCTAAGAAACTCTGATGGAATAATTTTGGGAATTATAAGAAGAGATGAAGATTTGACTTACCTGCACTATGAAGACTTAAGAGATATTAGGGATTTGGTTATACCAGAAAGTCACACTCACTACCAAATCCTTAATATTTTCAAACAAAGAGCAGCAACAGTCATGATGAATAGAAGACAAGCCTACTACAATGCAAGAAGAAAATGATCTTTAATATAGGTTTTGTTTTGTAATGTCTACAGACAACTTTTGATTATGTAATTATTTGATTATTTTTTTATGAATATGTTTTTTGACTTTGTTTTGATTATGTATTTTGACTAAGTGTATGTAACCACAGAGATGTTTTGGGACAGCTGAGGTGTTCCAATCTAGGGGGGAGATTGTTGAGACAAAGATTTGACCTAAAAGAGATATATGGAAGATTGGAATCTTCTCAACCTCCTTGGAATTCGCTAAGTATGGAACCGGGCACACCTTAGACTTCCGAGCAAGGTTTTACTTAGCAGGGAATGATATTTTGTCTATCGGGCAAGGTTATCTTCTAGAATTCTTCTTTAGTGGATATCCGGGCAGGGTTCGCAAATTAGTGTATTACCGGGCAAGGTTCACTAATTAGTGCATACCCGGGCAAGATCACTTTATCAAGAAAGTCTGTTCTTCATAGCCAAGTAAGGTTTACTCCCGAGTAAGCTTTTGGCTAACCAAGCTCATGAAGCCAAGTGATTGGAAGACCGGGCAAGGTATTCTTTAATAATACAACGGTCCAAGTAGGCATGATGTTTATTGAATTATCTTAAGTAACATCGGGCAAGGTTCAACTCAACCAAGGAATAGTGCTACCGGGCACGCTTTGCTAATAAGCTATTTTCTAGTAAAGAGTTGAAATGACCATTGAAGAACAAGGTTTCTTGTAACGCCCTGAAATTCGATTGGTAAACTAGGATCGTGAAATCATCGGAAACTATAGACTTTGGGATTCTGGACGATAAGTTCGGAACCCATATCATTGGAAAAATCTGCTTTTATCATTTAAAATGTTTATTTTATAAAACGACATTTACGCCTGAAAAATATTAATTTTTATGCTTTCGAAAAATTAAATGTTCTTATTTAAAAAGATCTCAAATAATTATTCGGAAAATGGTTTTATAAAAGTTTTGCTGAAAAAGTTTTAGTTTGTTTAAAAAACTTATGAACTCGACTAGTCTTGACCCGTCGGTAGCCTAAACCCGAACCCGAGTCACCCGAGTATTTAAGCGGAAAATCAAGTATTCTTACACGATCTCTTTCATTTCCACCAACACTTCCCACCCAAACACTCTCATTCTAGAGAGAGAAACTAGAGAGAGAAAGTCTTCAAACTTCAAATCCGAGTCCACAAATCTGTTTGTTGTTATTCTTGGTAAGATCTTCTTGAAAATCATCCATTTTCATAACCATTTTCGGCCTCAAATCGAGCAAAAACACCCACTTTCGTTTCTAGAGTTTTCGGGTCAAAAACCGTCTTGTTTTGGTGTCAAAATGCAGGCTTTTGTGTTTAAAATCACTAGGAATCGATAGCCCTTTCAATCCCGAGCATTTCCATGTCAAAAACTTCGATTTTGGGTCAAAAATCTGGAAAATCTGAAAAACCCGTAGGTTTCTCCGTCGCCCAGCTTGAAGGAGTCGAATCAGACTCATTCGATCGAACCAGTCGATCGAATCAGTCCAGTCGATCGAATCAGTCCAGTCGATCGAATAGGAAAGCAACCGAATGGTCTCCAACTCATTCGACCGAATGAGTTTCGTATTCGATCGAACGAGTGTCTATTCGATCGAACAAGTTCCATGTTCGACCGAACGAGTTTTTCCAACTGGTTCGACCAAATGTGTTTCTAGTTCGATCGAGTGTGCCACAGATTCGATCGAATGTGTGTCTATTCGATCGAACGTGTTCCTATTCGATCGAATCAAGCCAGAACCAAGCTGTTTCGTCTTTAAAACCCAGTTTTTGCTCGAGGCCGCGTAAGCTCGTTTTCTTAGACTTATAGCACGTTGTTAACCTTATATTTATGTTCAACTCTAGGCTAAGGAGATCTATTGTAGCACCATCCTAACCCGAGATCAAGGTGAGTTCATAGCCCCTATTTAAGCTTTTCAAAACTATGGGGTGGAAACATGGTAACTTTACACGTTTGGATAAAAATCATTTATGCAAACACTCTTTAAACTATAAACTTTTGGATTTCTACACACGTGCGGAAATCCACAAGCTTTTTAAGAATCTATAAACTTTGGAAATCTATGAACATGGGGAAAACCCATCAACTTATGGAGATCTAAGAACATTGGAAATCAATGAGTATGGGAAATTCTATGAACATTGACATCATGGGAAATGGGAATCATATTCATATCATCATAGTCATTGTGTCAGCATGGAAATCTAGAGATCAAAGCATCATGAGTTGAATTGGACGCGAGAGTCTATTCTACTCTCGGTAGAACTCGCGACCATGAGTGGCATTCTATTCTCGGTGGCACTCGTAACTCATGGGATTTCATACTAGTCTCGGTGAAATCCATAACTCTTGAGGACCTATACTAGTCTCGGTAGGGACCAAGGGAACCCAGGATTCTTTGGGGAGTCTATCCTACTCTCGGTAGAACCTAGCTGAGTCCTGGATGACAAGAACGAGGTAGTCTTGGTTTAAGTCTTGCGTGGGATCAATCAAGTCTTGTGTGATCATTGAGTTTCATCTTCATTCATCATCATCATCATTTATTCACCATCATCTTAGATACTAGTAAACTGTGGGATCTTGGTGTTGGTTTATCTAGTAAACTTAGCATGCTCAAATCTATATGTCCTTATTTATGCTTAACTGCTATGTGCTACATGTATCGTTGGGAGACCACAAATCTTTGAGTAATCTTATCACAAACGACTCTAATGGGAGAATAATAAGCCCGCTGAGAGTCCAGGAGAACATTTCATGTTTTACTTACTACAAAAACCTCTTTGGGAAAACCAAGAGCCCTTTTCTTACAAACCATCTTAAAACCGGGTATTATATCCAAACATAGTAGTATAAGTTGTAGGAGTGGTGGGTTAGCCGCAGGTACACCCTATATATAAACCCCTACAACCTATACTAGTATGTTTGTGTATAAACTCTTTTTCTTTAAACCTATGAATTCACTCATCTACTTTATGTAGTTGACAGTTTGTTACATGTTTTCAGGAAATAATGCAGCAAGAAATCCCTAGCAAGTTTAGAGGCCTTAGAGAGATGAAGGCTAGTCTAGGAGTTGTTTGGAAACTTGATATTTTGTATTAAAACAGTTTGTTTCATGTTACCTGGATGGTGTAATATTTGACATTTTGGTTATGTTTATGCATTTAGACTTTTATACTATTGTGCTCAACAATCACGACTTAGTCGCCGCGCCTCGATTATTCCGCCATCACGATCGGGGTGTGACATTTCTCGTAAGAATTTTTCGGGCAAAGTCTGATAAAGTTAAGAAGATTGAAGTCTACCCGATGAGTATTTTTACTTGGTAAAATACTCTTTTAGTAAAGTCTACCTTGAAACCAATCCCGGGCACACATCTATGTTACCAAGTACTGAAGGAAGGCAGAGCACACAGTCTACTCGGAAAGTCAAACTACTACAAAGCCTACCCGGAAGACTTATTTTACACATAGTATAATTCTGAATATGTAATTTGAATATGTTTTGTCATTTAAGGTTTCTAGAAGGAATGACAGGTGTAAAAGAGGTGCCAGGCCTATGAAAGAAATAATTTAGGGCACGCCTCCTAAGGACGGATTCAGGCGTTTACACTATTAAGATAAGAAAGAATATTTCTGAGTGTGACAGCCGTCCTAGGAATCGTACGGATATAACTTTCCCTTCAAGACACCCTAAATCGATTATCATTTGTATGATGAACATTATATGAATGGAAATCTTTTGAATGAATCTTGTGTGTGTTAGTTACATTTGATTTATCGTTTAGCAACTACCCTGTTTGTTATTGATTCCGCCTTTAACAAACGGTTATCTTTCTAAATATAACAACCCGTCATTAACTACCTTGTCAACACATTTATTTGTGTGAGTTATGACTTGATTTGTGTAAGATCTACCTGAAATCGGGGACCTGACAAATATACATGTATACAAGTAAACACCAAATATTAACAAGTATCATACTTTATATTATTCTAGCAAACTAATACATTCTTTGATATATAGATTTATATAAATATTTTTTAGTTGTTGGAATGTTTTGAAAATTATAAGCTTTTATTTTAGTTGAAAATGACATCACTTTAGTCTATTTTGTCGGTTTCGTCGGTTTTGCATTTAAAAACGAACCGGTTATCTTTTCGTGAAAACTTTGAGTCTTAAATCTCTAAAATACTTTTTATACGGTTTTAATAAAGTTTTATTAGTTTATCAATAAAAAATAAGACGTTTTTATTTTAATTACCGTTTTCTTAAAAACGTCAATTTCAACGTTTTCGTGTCGGTTTTCGCAACACGAACCGTGTAGGTTCAAGCTTTTCTATCTTTTCTTATTCTTTAACTTATGTTAAATATAAGAATTTTATGACTTTAGGAGCTGTTTTAAAACAGTTTCAAAATTCCATGCCGGTTCACGTTAAAAGTTGAACTTTCCGACCGTTAATGTTACCAACAAGCTCTTTAAGTCATAATATCAAAACTAAATCATTTTATATAGAAAATACACACATAATGATAAGTAATTCACCATCACATTCATTTTTGATCATATAGCACCAAATATGCACACTAAACCAATTTTCAACTAAACATGCTCAAGCCTTAACTACAAGTTTCTAACAACACATGAGCATGTTATTTCTATAATTCCAATATGGTGTTTATACATCAAACTTTCAAGATCATAAAAACTTATAACATGTTCCTATTTTATCCTGTCATCATCATCATCCAAACAATAGCATTCTTAACACATCAAACAATAAAGTTTCCATAATTAGTAACTTGGTTATATTCATAGCTTTCATTCAGTTCAAGCTTTCAATTACAATCAAGTATGTCTCATGTTGATCTCATTCAACTAGTCTGATGGAGAATCCTAACAGTTCATCATCCATTTTGGTCTTAGATTCTCTATTTAATAACTAACAAAGGTTTATATTCTTAGCAATTAACAACTTAATAATTATCTTGTCAACTCAACAATTTCCATTCGGGGTAACTTCATAAAATAGTAACCAAATTTTAAAAGTGTTCCAATTAGGTCAGTCAACTTTTAAAAAGTGTTCCAATCAAGTCACTCAATTTTATATTTTATTAAATTAAAGGTTTTAACGTGTTTTTATACCCTTTTTCTTTTTTGTTTTACATAGGATATCTTTTTTTCATTTTTTTTATGTTAACCTTGAGTGGCGACGTTAATTTTATTTTTGAATTTTAAAATAATTAACGTTTTTTAAAATTTTCTAAGTATAACTACATATATTGCAAATTCCGACCCCCACGTCTTATCCTCCATTTATTTCTTAACGCACAAAAAAACTGGTGAGACTCTATTTGAAGATTTAGTGACCTGGTTTAAGAAAAATATGCATGAGTGACCTAATTATAACACTTTTGAAACTTGGTTACTATTCTATGAGATATTATCTTTTCCATAATAGTGTTTACTATAACATTCATAATCATAAGTCACTAATCATTCATTTATCCATGTGTTCAATATTCAAGCCAAACTATTAAACAATTTGCACAAAATCAAACAGTTTCCTTTATTGGTAATTTACCAAACAAAATTATGGCATCCTAGTGTTACTAGTTACTTTCAGTCCATATCCAATCATTCAAATCATATTCAATCAATGCTTGTAAAGACAAAAATCTAACTTTATAATCTAATCATGTAATTGAATCATATGTGCATTCACGTCAACTAGATGGTGAACTCCGTGCTTCGTTGCGGGTCAAGCCTCTTTCAATGTAAACGACCCCGTGCATTGCGGCTGATCGAATCCTTAGAATAAGTAAACGCATCAGCGACACCATGTTATACGGCAAAGTCGAGTTTTGTAAACATAGCAACGTATTTTTTTACGAGTTTTTTTACCAACATATTGTGGTGTTCCGTATCCTTCTTCCAACCTATACGGGTGCATATCCAAATAAAATGTTAATCCATCCCATCCTTTAATCACCTATTTCATTACTCATAGATGAGCATTGTGATTGTTGAATGAAAATCAAGTTTGAAGGTAATATTCTATTGTCATATATAAACAACTTTTGTCCTCATATTACTAACAATTTTAATTTTAAAACTCCATACTGAACACACAGTATAGGCAAGTTTTAAAGGCACATCTAAAGTCACACTAAGCATTGAATCAAAAGTACCAAATCTGTAAAGCAAAATCCTAGATTTCAATGTCATCTTCTTTGTATAAAATTTGAGAAAACAATTTCCCTTATTCTTAAATTCCCCAGTAAGATGTGGGAAGAGAATACTATACGAATTAAAACCCTAAACGCCGCACTTTCTGCCGCCACCATAGACAGTCGGCGGTCCCTTTTCGGTCTCTGTCTACATGCGCACCACAACCATAGAGTCACCGGAAAAGTAATGGATAGAATAGAATCCGAATATCCGCCGCCTTCATAGACATCCAGAGCCGCTGGCAATGGCGGGGCAACGCCCGTCTCTTTGAATCTGTGTCTCTTTAGACGAATAGTCCCAGATCCACCACCGACTATAATCATCGATGGCTGCCATAGACTTGACGGAAAAGGAACAGCCGGAACACAGAGAGGTCTTCAACTTAGAGAGAGAAACTTGAATATGAGAAAGATAATTGAGAGAAAAAAAATATTAGTAGTTGGAGTTGCAGGTGGTGGAGGAAACGTGGCAGTTAATAAGTTTATCAATGTGTACACAATATTATGCAGTAAATGCTTGTACTACATGCATAGAAAACAGTAGCAGTAAAACAGTAGCTTTATGTGAGTGGCCTCAAATTTCTAATTAATATATATATATATATATATATATATATATATATATATATATATATATATATATATAATTTCTACCAAAATAGTCATATAGTAATAATTTCTACATTACTAGTCAACACTTTAACAAGATTCTATCTATCATTATAATGCCACTTTACTTATTTTTACAAATTAAGAACACCAAAAATCACCAAATAATTCAAGTATTCAATCTATCATGTTTGTTTATCATCAAAAATCAAGCATCAAACAATCAATGATCAAAATGGGTTTTAAATCCAAGTATGTATATATGCATGTGGTGTTCACCTCCAATATACGCACACACACACATTCACGGCTCAATGACACACACAAAAGCATTCACTATTTTTTTTTTCTAAGGTTAATTCTAACACATTTGTGTGAAGCATTACTTAATCAAACTTGTTTAATCAACTATATATCTTACCTTGGATTTTGAATAAAGTAGTAAGATGATGAATAGAAAGATATTGTGTGTGGGTGTTTTCCTAGCTTCCTAGCTTGATTATCGTTTCCTATAAGCTTAATATTCCATTGAAGTGTGTTCTTGATCAAGTGTGATTGTATTTAAGTTGATGGTGGTGGTGGTGGTGTGTGTGTGTGGCCGTGAGATATAAGGAGAGGGAGGGAAGGAGTAGGTTTGATGAGTATCATATTAGATGATGAGTTGGGTATTGGAGCTTCTTGCAACACATATGAGTAATGATTTGAAATGACAAGTGTTTGGTGAGGTGGGATGGTGATTTTTCGTTGGTTTTGAGAGAAAAAAGGGGTGGGAAGGTTTTGGGTTGGGTTGGTTAGTGGGTGTCTAAACAATAATCTTAAGATTCCATTTTAACGTCTAACAAACTTTAGCTAATCAAACGAATCTTGTTTCTAATAATTTTTGTTAGGGTTTTATCCGATATTGAATTCTTGATAATACAAGCCTAAGAAACTAGTTTTTAGATATAGTTGATTTCGGGCTCATATGGTGTCCTACACTAGATTTAGTTCACTTAGGTGTTGTTTGTTTTTTAAGACAAAAATTGTCTGCAATCTGATTTCATCAAATTTAATGTCTGTAACTGAAGATGTGGTCTGAAGGTCTGCCATCTTAAAATATAATACTATTTGTTTTATAAACTGGAAATCGTCTGCGTAAGCTGAAAATTAGTTACCTATCATATATATTACAGTAGACAAAAGTCAATTAACGTTTGTAGATTGCTAAAATAATTGGTAGTGGTGTACGAACTATGGAAGTGGGTGGTGGTAGACGATTGTGGTAGGCGGTGAACGGTGGGTGGTGGTGATGGACGGTTGTGGTGGTGGGTGGTGGACGGCGATGGTGGCCGACAATAGGTGGTGGTGGTGATGAACGGTGGTGGTGGGTGGTGGACTATGGTGGTGGTGGATGGTTGTGGAGGGTGATGGTGGTTGGGGGCGGACGGTGGGTGGTGGCGGTGGCGGTGGATGGTGGTGGTGGATGGTGGTGGGGGCGGACGATGGGTGGTGGCGGTAGCGGTGGATGGTGGCGATGAATGGTGGGTGGTGGATGGTGGTGGTAGTGGATGGTAGTTGTTGCCGACGGGGGTGGTGGTGGTGGTGGATGGTTAACGGTGGTGGTGGCGAATGGTGGGTGGTGGTGGACGGTGGTGGTGGTGGTGGTGGTGGTGGCGACGGAAGGTTGTGGTGGGTGGTGTGGCGGCGGACATTGGGTGGTGGTGGTGGTGGCGGACGGTGGGTGGTGGTGGTGTTGGACATTGGGTGTTGGTACTTGGTATGATGTTAAGAAGTGTGAAGATGGTGAAAAAAACTTATTTTTTAAGACAATAAAAGCAGTTTTCATATCTTTTTTTTTTAAAACAAACAGTCTTCAAGAGCTTATGTCTGGGCGCCCGCAGACATAGACACTTGCAGACCTTATAAGCAAAAACAAACACAACCTTATTTTCTAATTTTCGTGATTAGAATCTTCTAGAATTAAGTTTATATACTCTCTCTAATATTCTAATATAAATTTAAATTTTTCAGGCCATTTAGACACGTTTAGGATTTTATCTGTTTCTAAGTCGTCACCCAATGTCATTTTGCGCAGTGTTCGCTATGCCACAAAATTGGACTTTTTCAAACTTAATTAAATATATCTCAAATATTTTTGGACTTTTTGGACTAAAATAATATCCTTTGTTTAGTATATTATTTTCCGTAATCATGGTTACATTAGTTGCTAATTTTTGCCGATTGTCACATGCTCTTCCTATCAAACCTGCTTAGGATTACATACACAGTTCTCTGTTAGTCTACTTGCACTATTTGAATATTTGGACTAATATTATTTGTCTATTGTTTTTTCCTTGTAAATATTAAATTTTAGTTAATATTATTATCAGTTATTATGTTAATTTGTTTATATTATTTGTGTTATAAGATAGTTGTTAGTGATAGTTACATTTAATTAGTTATATATATAAACAATATCTAATCAGTAAACTAAAGTTAAATACAAACAATGTGCAATGTGTTTATTTTATTATTTGGTCATTTGAAACATTATAATTCAAAAATTGTATAAATAAACAATATTTCTAGCACTAAAAAAGTTAGTCTAATGTTATAGAGAATTGGGTACAACAAAAATTACTAAATAAAACTATAGTCTTTTTGAAATTTCGCTAGGGTGTAAGTTTATCTACATGAATTCACCAATGTATGCCACCCTGCTTTGAATTTAGCATTCTTTCATAACGCCAACAATAAGATCTTGAGGGTCTTTTTAAGGAACAATTGACTTCACAACACATGACAATATGATTCTTCAACTCTGAATAACACTTTGGTATCTCGGGATGCGTTTATCAATAGCTTACACCTATGCATATCTTAGTTTTAATAATTCTCCAACTTTAAATTAACACTTTGAAATCTCATGTACATGTTTATCAACACAATTACATTGATATTCCAGTTAGCATTTCAAAAGCCAAACGGTTATCAGTCTTAGAGGGTGTTAGGCTAAACTTAAGCAATTTCCAAAAACAGGCAAATACTCGAGAGCATAAAACTTCATATATAGAGATCCAAGAAACGTGACAAGGCAAAACATGGGATCCACTGATCCAATGTATATAGTGTTCCGTTTCTCATTGCCTGAAATCAATATAGAGAGCGAATTAGATAAGAGGTAAGGTATTATACTTATAAGACCACAAATTCCTACAAATATAAATGTTCAAGAGCCAGGTGTTTTTGGAAGAAGACGTAGTAGAATCTTATACATAGTTTAAGGGAGAGACATAGATGGAGGATTTTGCACGTGGAAAGATTGTAGAATTTTGAAAGCTAGTGAAAAGATTGGATGAATTTGCATTTTGAAAGTTGCAAGTGATCTATTTATTAATATAATTTTGTTATGAGTGAACCTAAATCATTTTATCGATATTAATTCTTAATAGTTAGCAAGTGGATTGACCACCTAACTTATTAAAAATTATACATGGTTTCAAATTTTAAATTACTTACTAATACACCAGTTTCAACTTATAAACCGGTGTAAATATTTATACTTTTAAAATAGTTTACATATAACTGGTGTAAACCAGAATATTAATGTGTATTTTATTATTAAAATGAAATAGTTTAGTTTTATCAACGGTTAATTTGGTGTTAACACCATCTAACTATACTAATAAAAGAAAATAATGAAGATGATGTAGCAATCCCACATTCATTCTTGGTCTAATCTCTCTTTTCATTCATTTGATTTATCCATGGGTTATGGAGCAAAACCATATTGACAAATGGGTTATAATTTCCTTTCCAATTCTCTAATCTTTCATTTAATTCTACCTAACAATCCATGGGTCATGGGTCAAGATAATTTTGGCAAATGGGTTATAATTTCATTTTTAATTATCTAATTTCTCATCTTGTTTATTCTAACAATCCATAGGTCATGGGACAAAACAATTTTGAGAAATGAGTTATAATTTTCATTCTAATTTTTTAAAGTTTTATCTCATTCATCATAGTTATCCACGGGTAATTGGTCAAATTAATTTATGCAAATATTGTATATATAAAATCGATTTTGTAAATTTGAGATTATAGACATCTTATTGTTTGTATTATATATTTTATTTTTACCTTTAATTTTGTTTATTTCTTTCAAATAATTGATTTTTTTTATTTTTATTATTTGACAAATCCCGTGTAATACACGGGTTCAAAAGCTAGTTGTTAATATGCAAATCTTAGGTTTTTAGTACTACTCTTTGTAGAACTGTTACAATTAGTGAGTATATTAGGATCCTACAGTTACATTTGGGGTGAAGATATTAACGATTTTAAAATAATGGTTAACAAAGGTGTTAAAGGTTATGTCTATTAAATAACATTACTTTCGTTTTTATTTACAACAAGTTTGGAAAATTGTTCAAATTATAACGTGCGTTGCATTTTGTTCGACGGTTGGATCTCATACTGTTGTAATCCATTTTTTAGACCGGTGTTAGCAGACGGTTTGTGTAAAAGTGCTGAAAATGTGGATATTAAAATATAGGGTAAAGTTAAAATACAAAGGACAACAAAAATGAGAAGGGTAAGAAGGAATCTAATCCATTTATCTTAGATTTGGATGATGGAGATTAATTTAAAAACAAAAATTTATTAAAAGGGCATGAAGGTAATAACCACTTATGATGACTTTCCCTCTCCATATGCAAGGCACATGTCAATTCCTTCATCATTTTAAAACGTCTATAACTTTTTCATACGACATTTGTTTTAGAAAATTTTTTTACCATAGTAACAAGCGTTTTTTTATCTTTAATATGAATATCTTATTGTTATATAAAAATAAAAAAAAGTTGGTGGGTTTTTCAATATTGTGTTATTTGGTTGTCCATTGTGTTTTTTAATTGGGTTATTCTATGCATTATGTTATAGATTTTAATCATTGTGTTTTTAAATTGATACTCATATTAAAGATAAAAACTAAAACAAAGATTACGTCATTGTGTCTTTCTTTTGTCATTGTGTCTTTGTGTTCAACATACGTCTTTATACATATCTTTGTGTTTTAGTCATTGTGCTCAATATTCACTTAATTTGAGAAAAATAGTATTATGTTCATTGTGTACTACGTTCAAGTCATTGTGTAATATGTAGATTCCATTTTGTTTTACGTGTTAGGTCACTATGTTTTATGTATTTACCATTATGTCTTACGTTTTATGCCATTGTGTTGTTATATGTATTCATTATTGTGTTTTATGTTTCAAGTTTTGTGATGCATTCATCATTGTGTTCTATGTATTAGATAATTTGTTGGTATTTTTCATTATATTTACATATTATTACACAACGATTTTATTAGTATCTAAAAAAACACAATAATCAGTTGAAAAACACAATGACGAAAAAACACAATAACAAAAAGAAACACACAATGTCAAAAAAAGACACAATGGTAAGTAAAAAGACACAATGACGTAAATTATTTTTTATTCTTATATAAAAAAATCATACTCATATAAAAGATAAAAAAAACGTTTGTTATTATGGTGAATTTTATTTTAAAAAAAAAACATCATATGTAAAAGTTATAGACGTTTAAAAATGATGGGGGATTAACATGTGACTTGCATGTTGAGAGAGATTATATGCACTATATTTACACCATTTTTCCTTTGGTCCCTACTTAATACATGTCAATTAATTATTACTTCTCACACTTCTTATTTTTGTTGGCATTTTTAGAATAACTCAACTCTTAAAATATAATTTGGTTCTACAGGATCAAGTATTTGATCGATATATTTTCAAAACCCTTTCCAACCCAAAGGATTCAAGATAGAATCTACGTAATATAGATCCAAACTAGCTTACCGCTGAATAATAGAAAAAATTAGAGTTAAGAGAGATTTATCTAACTATACTATTAAACCAAAGAGTTTAAGTCAACTTGGCCTATTCCTATTGGTTGTTTGTTAAGTTTCCATATATATCTAGCACTTCTCTAATTTTCATACGAATAAAATAAATCAAGAAGAAATTAAAATTATATACAATCAATTCTCTTTAATCTCTTTAAAGATAATAATTAATGATTCAAATGCAATTTGTAATTATTAATATCAATATCTATTATTTATATTATTTCTATTATTTTATATACGCAAGTCATAGTTTAACCTAAAAACCCAAATCAATTATCTTATCTTTCACGTCTCCATTCTCTTCCACGGATCTCTACCTTCAATTCATTTATCCGGAAAATTCACCGTCTACCATCGATAAAGTTGTTCACCCGTCGGACGTTTTATCTACAACATATCGGCCTACCTATGACTATCTTCACAATCCATCAACGTTACTACCGGTCACTTAAATCATCGGGTTTTATTTTTTGTATTTTGATTCAATTGAAACTATATTCTTTTTTTATTTTTTTATTTCATACCGGTCAGCGTTACTAAGGATTTAATTTTACTAAAATTGTATTAATTTTAGATTTATGAAATTTGACTCATTGACTAATTAAAAATATAACCATTGGAGTATAAGTTTAGATCTGTAATCAATTTGTGTATATTAGATTAAATCAACCATTTGGTTAAGGATTACTTTAATTACAGAATTAAATTATTAACTAATTTTGCACAACTTATATGACTTACTTAATTATTCAATTGCTTATTAATTATAATATGTTGATTATTTTTATAAATTTCAACCATTTGATCAAGGATTTTAATATATCATAACTTATTATAATTTTAGATATACGGTAATTGATAATAAATTTTAGATATACGGAATTAAAAACATTGATGATTAATTATATTAATGGTAATAAGTAAATTAGTAACTTATTTTTCTACATTAATAAGTTAGTGTTTTAGGTTGAAATATGAAGTGTATTTAAAGATATCAATTTTAATTATTTGTTTTTATTATATAATTTAACAAGATTACATTCAAATATTTCAAATTTTGAAAATCCCCTAATGCAACCTACATATTTTTGTCCATAATTTTAGCTAATTCAAAATACCTAATTTAATGATTTTAATTAATTAAATTAATACATTCCTTCTTTATGCAAGACTCCAAAATTTGAATCATTTACTACTTGTGTATAAATGGTATGACTTTCACACAATAATTCTTACACTATCACACCATATTTAGCAAAAACCAATTTATTTGTTTGTAAGGTTTATACTTCTGGTTGTGCTTATATAATTAATTTTGTTTTTTTATTTTTTTGGGTTAAAATTGTTAGTGTTCATAAATTGTTACTTGTTTATTTTTAATTTTTCACCACCAGGAAGATGGAGCCAACAAACATCACAGTGTTGAATCGATTGGATGTGCTTAACAATGACCGAGTCCTCAAGGTGCGTATATTGAAACTATGGCGTCTCAGGGACAAGTCAAAGTCTAGAGAAGATTAGTCGATAGAAATGATTTTGCAAGACGAAATGGTATTATTACACATTCATTAATTTTACTATATTATTCATACAATTTGTACTAATGTTAATAATAATGTATCAGGGTAACAAAATTAAAGCTTATGTAAGGAAGGTTTGCATCCCCAAGCATGATGTGTGGCTTGGTGAGAATAGGTAGTTGATTGTTATATTGATGTTCCATTTACGCACGCAAATATAAGTTTGGCAAGACGGGAACTTGGGTATAAGCCGACGACGAATTTGGCGACTGGGTTGAAGAAGTTTGTTAAGTGGTATCTTTTGTATTATGGTCATGATCAAGGGAAAACTAAATCTGTACATTCATAGTTTTGATTTATGTTTTAGTTTTAGAATTTTTTTTTTGTTTATGAAAGAAATAAACGATCTCATGAGCATGATTCTTTGCTTGAAATGAGGATGACTCAAAACAATATTCTCGTTTTTTTTTCTAATTTACATTTATAAGTTGTGACCACAAGTTCCCCTTGATTAATATTATACATTTAATTTTATTGTGTTTTTAAATATTTTGTATACGGATGATCAACATGATTTACGTTGTCTTAATATATGCCAAATCTACACATTCATAGTTTTGAATTGTTTTTTTTTAATTTTATGAATTTTTTTGATGAGAAAATAAGGAAAAGATCTCATAAGTATAATTCTTTGCTTAAAATCAGGATGAAAAATATTTTCATCTTTTCTAATTTACATTTTTAGATTTATACACATTTAATATGGTATTATAGAAACCGATTATTACTCATCTATACTTAGTTTACAAAAAATTATTATTATATTTTAGTCTTAAAATGTACAATTTAAAATATATATATTTATCTTAGTCTAAGAATCTCATTATTACAATTATATAGTTTGACTTTACTTATTTGTTAAAAAAATGAATTTGAATAACTTAAATAGCTTAAATTCAAACTGAACCCTTTTTAATAGAATATTTGTAGCGATAAACATTACAAGCTTTTTTTCTTGCATTTATATTATTTACTTTACATATATTATTCACAACATTATTATTATTTAATATTAATATAGATTTTTTTGCATTGTTATTCATTTAAGATTTTATTCAATATTAATATATATTATTTTCTCTAACTTTAATATGTTGACCAAGTCTCTATAATTTCTATAAATATAGATTACAGTTTTCCAAAATACATAATGATATTTTCAATAACTTTCTATAACGCACATCACTCACATTTAATACTATTAAAAGTTAATCAATAATATTTATCAAAATATGCATCCAAATTAATGACACTATAAATTTTAAAATAAATGTGTATTATTTTTGTAAAACTATCTAACGATATAAATTTTAATATATAATAAACAATTTAATTATTTATTATATATTAACTTAATACATAATCCATAATTAAACATTTTCTTAAATTTAATTTTATGTAAGAGATTTTTAAATAAATGACTTCTGACATTTCCATAATTCACAAATTAGATTTCTTTATTAATGTTATGTAATACTTTTTTCAAAATAACTTACACGGTTTTAAAACTATATGAAATTACATCAGTTTGGGAATGCTATGTTTTGTAAGGAATACTTATTCCTCTTGGTCGACAACGATTTTGAAAGAGCAACGTGTTTTAATATTGATAAGTTTACTAATAATATATTGTTTCTGGAGTGTTTGGAACACAGGTTTAACAACGAAGTGTTATTAGTAATATTATAAATGTTATCATATTATTTTTTTTATAGATTAAAATACTTGCTTAGTTGGTCATTCAACAAAAAATAAGATTAAAATACTTGCTTATTTTTTGTTACTTGAATGGTTGAAATGTCCGAATTAAACAGATTAGCAATGGTGATATCCATCCTAAGACACCGTCAAATATGTATGTTTAATATATGTGATATGGGACTGTTAATTTTGTATTTTTAACTTCTCTTTTGTTATAAAGGAGATGATATCCTTTGGTAAGAATAGTGCTACTCATATGAAAATTGTTGAGGCAAACTTTGTTAACAAATCTAACGAGAAACATCGAGGATATTTATGATAGTTGACGGTGCAGTTTCAAAATTAGTTACTAAGTCTAAGACAAAATATGTTATAGGTGATGTTGAGATCGGAAACAAAATCTTATGAATTATTTTATATGTTATTATTATAATTTATATGTTTATTTAAACTTTTGTAATTGTTTATAACATATGAATCCATTTTGTTTATAATATGTTAATTATATTTGAGTTGTACTTTTAATTTCAAATGATGCAATTACCGTTTAACTAATATTCATGACGTTATACCTTATAATACGAATTTGTAGTAGCCAAGCAAGTCCAAGTGACTCACAATACAAAGTTGATCATTCATTTCAAATTTCATATTATTTGAAGGAGATGAAGGTTGTGGGTTATAGTTTATTTTTAATTGGTAGTTTGGTAACATATTGTTCTTTTGTATTATTAGATTATAAAAATGTTTTGGTATATTGTTAGTTCAAATACTAGCTAGATTATTATGGATTTGGAACTATGACCCGGGTTTGAATTAATTAAGTATATTTTTTACAAGTTCTTATGTAATTATTTTTATATTTTCAACCGTGTGTAACACGGGCTCTAATATAGACATCAATAATAACGATTATATCAATAATAATCGTTCCCTTAAAAATACTAAACTTTCATTTGTTTGTTTTATATCAATAATAATCGTATTACCAAAGTTATCGTTATATTAAATAAAATTACTTAAATTATGTTACACTTTTAAATTGACTGGTATTTATTAATTCTTTATTTAAATTTATATTTTCATCACTACTACATTAGCATGTACGGAATATGACGAAATATTTAATCTCATGAGTAGATACAATTGTCTAAATGGGTAAAAAAATATAGCTACAAAGGAAACGGGTTAAAGGAATACACATTGAAAGAAACGTAAAAGCTAAAAATCACAATCTATTAAAACAATATTATATTATATTATTATTATATGTATTTAATAATTATTTAACGTAATTTATCCACAAAAGAGTTATAAAAAACTAGATGCGAAAGCTTTGGCTAATTTCCTGAATGTTATATATTAGGAATCAACTATATGTCAACTACACTTGAATGAGAATTAATATGTTATTTGCTGTGACCCGTATCAATAACAATCAACAGATCTTAGATCCGAATCTATACTATCAATACGTTTATAGATCTAGCTCATAATTAACTTAATTTAATGTTATGTATGTGTAATAACGTTAATGTGAAGCTTGAGAGAGAGAGTAAAATATTTTAAAACTTTTCTGAATAATGTTATGTCTCTCAAAAAACTCTCTCTTTACAAGTGAACAGTTGTTCACTATATATAGAAGGCGACCTGGTTCGCTAACATACCCTAGCGAACCAACTTCCCCTTTGTTACATAATTTAACTTAATGAACCACCCCCTGATTCGTTAACATCCCCTAACGAATCAGGAGGGAATACATAATAATGTCTTAGTTCGCTAACATCCCTAGCGAACTAGACTTAACCTTAACGAACTAGTCTTAGTTCGCTAACATCCCTAGCGAACTAGACTTAAACTTAACGAACTAGTTCAAAATAAACATTAAATATTACATTAATCATCAAATAAACATTAACGATAAATGCAAAGACTCTAGACGCAAAACCGTGCACTAACAGACACCCCCTCGTCTTGAGCTCTTTGTCTTTAACTTATTTGAAGCGCTTGGACTACCGGTCTCTGCAACTAGGAATTGCATAGCCAGGTCGTAATCTTCTTGGCGTTCAAACAAAATCTGTTTCCTGTGTAGCACGTCGTTGTCAGTCTCTGATAAATTAACCAACCACATCGGGTCGATTATCTTTATGAGCTCGGTCTGCAGTCCTCGACCACAAACAATAACGGACTCGCCAGTACGATTGTTATAGTACCAACGGTTGAAAGACAGATAAATATCTTGAGGCATTGTCTTCAGAGGAACCTTTTTCATTGTCTTTGGCGACTTCACTTTCAAGACAAGTTTCTTCCAGCCGGTCCTTGGATCAATCTCATCAGTGCGCTTACGTCTTGGGACCTGGGGCTTGAAGAATTTGAAGCCATGATTGATCTCGAACTGTAAGTGTTGATGAAACCACTCAGCCGTTCGGTGACCCCCACGATTGATAAATGAACGTCTCGCGAGGGTACGTACATCCCAACCCGGTAAAGTTAAAACATCCATTATCCTCTCGTAATACTGGACACCCTTTTCCCACTTGACTATACATACCTTAAGGTCTGAATCATAGAGCCAGGAGACAATATCACCATGCACCTTAGAAACAGTCTTAAAGGTAGTCACCTGATTCGCCTCAATCCAAGCAGCAGCAGTATCTTTTCTTTCTTGATCTACATATCGATAAGCACTTATAATCTTACCCACTTTCTGACGTTTGAACCATCTTTCAATGTCATCATCAGTCACTTCTTTGAGTGAGGGAACTGTTTGCTGCACAATCTTCTCCAGTTCATCCTCAGTTTCTTTAATTACATCTTCATGAAATTCCGGAGCACCTTGATCAACGTTTGCGTGTTGATACAAGTCCGGGTACTCTTCAGCTGTCACATCCTCCATCTCAATCTCCTCGTTCTCATAAATATAATTTGTATCCATAAATAACGGATCAACTTCCATTTCATCCTCATTGATCACTTCGACAACGGTCTCAGTCTCTAAAGCAGTCAACTGATCGTCATTCAGCCCAAGCAGAATCGAAATCTGCTCCCGTGTCAAAGATCTAACCACAAACTCACTGACCTCTATCTCATCTCTGTTCACCACACTTCTAACCACCCCCGATCCATCAATAAATATCACCGTGTTAGCCTCAATCATTTCTATTGGCTTGGCAGCTGTTGGATCTTGATAGGTAATTATCTGCTTGCTCGAATCATCAGCGCCACTAACACCAGCACCAGAGGATGAACCATGCGATTGTTTAGGCTCACCTCCTGCATCAGATTCGTCAGGATCATCATCATCATTTTTGAGTTTCTTGAGGGCATCTTATTTACAAGTTAATTGTAGAATCAACTCATCTTGTTCCTTTAATTTCACCCCCTGAGACTCAACAATCGTACGCAACGACTTAGTCTCCTTTTGATAGAAAGAAATATAACTCATCATTTTTCGTTGATTCTCCATGAGTCGTTCTTGAGTTTATCGATCAGCTGCCATTTGATTTTCATATAAATGTAGCAGATTTAGCATCATTTCAATTTGACGACTTGTTGGCAAGTTGTATACGGATGGATGAACAGGTTGAATAGGTCCTTGAGGCCGAGTTATTCTCATGAATGAGACATCACTAGGCGGAGGTGGAGGAAGAGTAGTTGTTGGTAGAGGAGGATGTCTCATTGATGTGGTGGAAGATACTGTAGACAGCACAGCAGGAGGCCTCGGTATCTCGGTCAACGCCATTTGAGGAATAAGACCGAGCCTCACATGTGACACCATCGTCGTTGTCAAGGTGAGCATCGGAGTGCTAGTAGTTAGCGGCACCGCCGAGCTTTGAGTAGTTGATTGACGTGGTGGTGGTGTTTCAATAATTACTCCAGCCCCAGCAGACACACGGGGCTTCTTTGATGGTTCACCAGTAGCTACAGCTTTGCCCTTTAGTTTTCTTTCTAGCTGAGCTTTCATGGTGGCAGCTAGAGCAGCATCGACTGCATCTTGTTGTTCTTTAAGAGCTTGGTCACCAGCTCCACCATCACCATTACCATCATCATTGTTACCATCATCATCTCCACCATCATTGTTCCCACCTTCTCCCCCTTCACGCTCGGAATCCGAATCCTCATGGATCCAGCGCTCATTAGGAGGACATACGTAATCCGGATTGATTATATGACCAATCATCCGTTTATCCTGTGGCTTGTCTTTTCGATAGATTAACAAACGATGCACCGTTTCAGCTTTCATATGTTCCATATCAAGAACATCATTCACCAACGATTGATCAATCACCAAATTCGGTATCAGATCCTGAATAATTAGCTGTAAAAAGCGTGGATACATTAAGAACTTCTTCGACGGTAGAGTTTGCTGAACTTTCTCTTTCAGATGATCAAAGATAAGTTCTGAGTACTTGAATGGCCTGTTCAGGATTAGTGCAACAAACGGCGATTGTAAACTTAG
The DNA here is from genome assembly GCF_021521415.1 of Bidens hawaiensis. Lineage (NCBI taxonomy): Eukaryota > Viridiplantae > Streptophyta > Magnoliopsida > Asterales > Asteraceae > Bidens > Bidens hawaiensis. The sequence goes on from NW_027494970.1 coordinate 54,754, forward strand.
TCTACATTCATCAAAACCACCGCGACGTCCACTCATACAATGTAGTAAAACTGTAGCAGATACTTGTATGGTGGACACAACCCATTCTTGTTCAACATAGACCTACGAATATCACCCCCATAATTTAATCGTGTGAATAAACCCCTAACCAATGTCCTGTCAAATTCACTCGGATAATCATCACTATCGTCAAATTGAAGTACCCGACGAATGACCTCAACATCAATCGTGATAGGAATCTAATTAATTGTAGCTTGAACCCAATTATTTTCATCAACATATTCCGCTGTGTTCCAAAACTGTCTGATTATACTAAGATACACTTTAGGTTTAGCAGTGATTGCATCGTGTATCTTTGAACGGCGTAAGAAAGTCAACATAGCTCCGAACGTTCTCAAATCAGTCACGTCTTGATCAACATAAGCACAGATGTTGTGCTTCTTATCAAACGGTAATAAAATCATTTCAGCTTGTTGATCTTGTTGTTGTGGTTGTCCTTGTGGAGGTTGTTCCTGTGGCGGTTGAGTTTGTTGTTCTTGATCAGCCATGTTTTACTATATAAATAAAACCGAATATGAGAATAGATATTAGGATATATATAATCAAAATATATGGAATTAAGTTATTTACATAAATTAGACGATTTAAATCCTATATATATATTATAATTTTTTTTAAATGTCATTCGTTAAGAATCACACTGATTCGTTATATTAAGATAACGAATCAGGCGATTCGCTATCAAGTAAATATCTTAACGAACTAAACCTAGCGAATCACTAATTAATTTTAACGAACTAAACACTAGTTCATTATATTTTAAGCGAATCAAACTCTGATTCGTGTAACATCTTATTCGCTTAGCTAGTTCGTGTAAAATCTTAACGAATTGGACACGAAACAGTTCCAATTCGCTAAGACTAACGAATGGTCATAAATAAGACTTATTCTTTGACTTCACAAAGTCAAAGTCAAAATTAGAATGAACAACAATAGTCAACATGGTAAACCCAGATATAATTGGACCATAACTATCGTTGAAACATCAGGATAATCAGCTCGTTGAGCTCGGAATCACACTAGTAAGCTTAGGTGGATGAGATTGAGACTCAATACCTAGATGTACTAAGGATTAAACGAACCAACAGTAAATACCAATAACACGAAACAATAATTAACCAGGCAAACGACAATCAAATTAAGATTTAAGTCCACCAAGGGTATCGGAAAGTGATTTCGATCATAATGACATCAAAATCATACAATTATGAACATAAATTATACACAAATGAGTTTCAAAAGTTCAAAACCCTTAAACCCCTAAAATTTCATAATTCAGAAGTCAACACATGGCCATTTTTGACGAAAATGATATCGCCAAGATCAGTTATACCTTAGAAACTCAAATAGATCTTTGAAGTATCCAAACGAAAAGGTCGAAATTTTAGAGAGAATTTGAATAGGTTTCTTAAAGATGAAGAAAGAAGGCGAACAGTGAAATACTATTCATTTTCTTGTCTTATATATCAATGCACGTAACCCTAGGTACAACTTGTACAAATCAGACGATTCGTTTAACTTAAGGTTAGCGAATTAGCCCATTCGCTAACTCAATTCGTTACCTTATGTAGGCGAATCGCTACTTGATTCGTTAAATTAAAGGTAGCGAATCAAGACATGATTCGTGTCATGATTCGTTAAATATGCATAACGAAGGGATGATTCGTTACAGAGTGCGGAAGCGAATTAGGTTAGCGAACCAGAAGCTAGTTCGCTATGAATCACCTAGTTCGTTATCCATACATAACGAATTGTATTTTAGCGAATTAAACTCTTTTATTTAATTTTAAATTAAATAATAAATTGAATAACTTGAATAAATTAAAGAATTAAATTATCGAGAAATCATTTTATCCCGACAACCAGATACGTTAAAAAATGTTTCAGATTTCCGAAACATAACTTATAAATTTATTTAAGCATTTTGTATAAAGAAGACGAAAATATTTTTGGTATTTTGTAAAAATTTAAAGAATTAAAGAATGTATTTACAGAAGAATATCCAATCCTTTAAAATAGACCATCTTTTTGTGTTTTTCAATGATTTTATCAAAAGCAGTACATATTTTTTTTTGTATTTTTGTTGAGTTTGAGCAGAGAATCATATTGACCAAATTGCCCTTCCATCACAGTTTTATATTTCAGCGATATTATGACTGGCGATAAGTCGGTCATTGGTATTGTTGTCCACATAAATCTAATAACACACATTCAAGTATTTTTGTGATATGATTAAAATTGTTCAATTAAAGCACAGAATATCAAAAACTATCAGCCTCTAATCTCGATTCAAGCTTAATTTTATTTTTGCCAAATCACCCCAACTTGACTTAAACCATTATATTGCTGATCAAAATTTTGATACCAATTATAGAAATTTTGAGCAATGCATCAAGTTTCCTTTACTGTGAGTGAGTATGCACGAGTCCATCTGTCGGCTTACATACATTGTATCCCCTGGGGTCCGTTTCTTAATGGTATTAAGACGCACGCAAGGGAGGAACAATTGTATGACTAACAGCGAATTTTGATCAAGTCAGTAATTTAAATTGTACAAAGTACAATGGTGATCAAGTTTAATGACTTTGGGTTTGCTCAAGAAGACGAGTGAAATATTCATGCTTATGAATACCCAGATGGTTAAGCCGCATAAAGACTCACAGTGTCCAGAATCTTAACACTTGTTATTTGCTTTATTTTGTTTTTGGGTGATCAACAAATATAAGGCTTGAGTATGACTGGTTATTACATTTCTGCCATCCTCACCAAGACTTTTGCTAGAGACTAACACCCCTTTCAATTTGGCGTTTCTTTATGTTTATATCACATACTTTACTCTACTGGGTTGTTTTAAGACCTACCAATGCACCAATGCAATTAAGCACACAGTCTTTTACGCTTACTTTTTGCTGAATTTGGGGTCAAGATAATCAATGTACCATCATGTTCTCTTTTTTCTTCAAAAACTCAAAATTTTGAGGAGCATAAAATAAAGAAAAGATAAATTTAATCGCCCCAGTTAACTTAAGTTAATAAATAAATGGCTAACCATCAATTCACGAGTGAATCATAGGACCAAGACATGCAAACATGCTTTACAAACTTAAATAACCGACATAAATTTTCAGCGAGAAAATAATCTAAAAACGTCGGCAAAAATCTTTTTGGTTTTTTTTTTATACAAACTTTAAAAAAACAATATTTTTGTCCTTTTCAATTTTCTTATAAAAAAATAAACTTCACAATCTTTTTGGATTTTCGGATTTTTCTGTACAAACATAAATCACATTCTTTTTGGTTTTTCAGAATTTTAAAATGTTTTTGGTTTTTTCTAAATATTTAAAAGAAAAATATTAAAGAACAGAAATCACAATATTTTTGAATTTTTTAAATTTTTTTAATATTTTTGGATTTTATCTAAACAAACGAAAACACACTCTTTTTGTATTTTCTAGATTTTCACCCCCTAAAACCAAAATAAATTTTAAAAGAAAGATATGACAGAAAATAAAGATAGTCATTCTTGTTTAAGGATATCAGCAAGGGTCTTCAAACCGTTTAAATCAAACAAAAATTAAAACGCGTTTTGTCAAAAGCTTTAGTAAACAGATCGGCTTTCTGAAAATCAGTATGTACTTTCTCAAGATCGATTAATTTCTTTTCATAGCAATCCCGTATAAAATGATATCGAATTTCGATATGTTTCGTTTTAGAATGTTGTACGAGATTCTTGGTGATACTAATAGCAGCAGAATTATCAATCAAAATAGGAGTAGTAAGAAACTTCAAACCGTAGTCGCGAAGATGTTGTTGTATCCACAAAACCTGGGAACAGCAACTCGAGGCTGCAACATATTCAGCTTCGGCGGTTGAAGTGGAGACCGTTTTCTGCTTCTTACACTGCCAGGAAACAAGCCGGCTTCCTAAAAATTGACATCCCGCAGTCGTTGATTTGAAGTTGATCTTGCATCCTCCATAATCTGAGTCTGAGTAGGCAGTAAGAACGAAAGTATCATCCTTGGGGTACCACAATCCAATGTCTGGATTTCCCCTCAAATACTGAAGAATTCTCTTGACTGCAGCTAGGTGAGTCACTCGTGGACTTGCTTGATATCTAGCACAAAGACAAACAGCAAACATAATATCAGGGCGAGAAGCCGTTAAGTACATTAATGAACCAATAATGGCACGATAAAGGGTCGGATCAACGGTATCCTCCAGTTCATCCGGTGATAAATTGTGACCCACTGGAAGAGGAGTTGAAGGGATTTTTTCGGCAGAAATCTTGAATCGGCTCAAGACGTAGTTCACATATTTGGTCTGGTGAATAAAGATTCCATGACCAGACTGGTGAACCTACAACCCTAAAAAGAAATTCATCTCTCCCATCGAGCTCATCTCGAACTTTGTTTGCATGGACTTCTCGAACTCCTTACACAATGTGTTGTTTGTAGACCCAAAAATAATATCGTCAACATAAATCTGGACTAGAAGAAGATCATCACCAACAGTTTTATGAAATAAAGTGCAGTCAACAGTTCCTCGTTTGAAGCCATTATCAGTCAGATGGTCGGCGAGCGTGCCATACCAAGCTCTCGGGGCTTGATGTAGACCATACAGGGCCTTGTTTAATCGGTAAACACGGTCTGGATAATCAGGATCTTCAAAACCAGGTGGTTGTTGGACAAACACTTCCTCGTGTAATTCACCATTGAGAAAAGCACTTTTAACATCCATTTGATAGACCTTGATATTCTTATAAGCTGCATAAGCCAGGAAGATTTGAATCAACTCTAATCTTGCAACTGGAGTATATACCTCTGTGTAATCAATACCCTCTTGCTGATGAAAACCTTGCACCACTAGACGTGCTTTGTTTCTGACAATCACCCCTCGATCATCCTTCTTACACTTAAATACCCACTTAGTCGGAATAGCTTTCTTGACTCTAGCAGGTTTGTCTATTAAATCCCAAACACCCAAACGTGCGAATTGCTGTAATTCCTCTTGCATAGCTTCTACCCAAGAAGGATCTTCAAGTGCCTTACGATCTGTAGTTGGCTCAACTTGAGATAGAAAGCAATTGAATTTAGCAACATTCACGATTCCCGAAGAATGTAAATTAGTGTAAGCACATAATATGTTATTGTTACTTGACGAAGCAACTTGATGACGTGTACGAACGCCCACATCAAGTTCTCCAATGATATTTTCCTGTGGATGATATCCATGAATCCGAAGAGTGGGATTTTCAGGAACAACAACATTATCAAATAAGTTAGTGTAATGTTCACCCAACTCGAGAGATGAAGCATTATCACTGTCAAGATCAATAACTTGAACTTCAGCTTGATCATCATCAGAAGAAGTAGAAACATTATCAATAGCAACTGGAGAGACAACTTGGGGTTCTTCAGTTGAATCATCTGGTTGAACTTCAACTGCATTAGAACTTGAAGATCTTGGAAAGTTCAAATGATCTTCAAAATATGCTCGAACCAGATCTTCATCGATGTGTTCAGTCGAAGGAGTAAAAGAATTAAATAAACTATCGTAGTCAAACATCCAGTCTGGACCTTTCCCTTGAGGAGGAGTTGTGTACTTTTGACAGTCCACATGGTACCATTCTTCAACACAACCAGATGTGAAATTAAAAACCCTTTTCTTTGGAGATGCATATCCCAAGAAATACCCTTCGATAGCTCTTTCTTCAAATTTACCCGAATCCTTCTTCAACATTGTACACGGACACCCAAATGGTTCCAGGTACTTTAAATTAGGTTTTCTATTATTTAAGATCTCGTAGCTTGTCTTCTTGAGTCGTTTCACTGTTAGAACTCGATTAAGCGTATAAAAAGCTGTATTCACTGCCTCATTCCAAAATTGAACAGGAAGCTTTGAATCAGCGAGCATTGTACGTGCAGCTTCAATCAGAGTTCTATTTTTCCTTTCAGCAACAGCATTTTGTTGAGGTACATAAGGTGCACTATATCCTCGGTGAATTCCCTGTTGAATACAAAAGAAATCCAATATAGTGTTTTTGAATTCAGTACCATTATCACATCGGATTCTCCTCACCTTTTGTTTATACAGTGATTCGATCTTTGTAATAAGGTTTTGTACCAAAACTGGTGTTTGATCTTTTGAACTCATAAATAACACCCATAAATATCTTGAAAAATCATCTGTCACTACAAGACAATACCAGTCTCCAGAAATACTCGCACAATTCACTGGACCAAACAAATCCATATGAAGTCATTCAATGGAATTCAATAACTTAGACGGATGTGTCTTCTTCTTCTGCTTGCCCTTTTTGCATGCAACGCAGTGATCAGATAACTTAAAATTCTTTAACGAGACACCCTCAACTAATTCATTTTCCATTAAATAATTCATCTTTCTGACATGTATGTGACCCATTCTATGATGCCATAGAATCGATTCTTTCTCGGTTGCTTTCGAGACAAAACATGTTTCGATCGATGTTGATATCTTAGAACTCATATTTAAGACATAAATATCATTTGATCGTGGTGATCGCATGACAACCATGTCCTCGGGAATAACATAACCCAGTTTCAAGATAAGACACTCTTTGTCAGTAAATATCGTAGTGTACTTTTTATCACAAATCTGCGATACACTCAATAAATTATGATCAACCTTGTCACAATAATTCACTTTCTCAAACGTAATGTGACCATTTGAAACTTCACCTTTTTGTGTGATCATTCCCCCAGAATTCCCAGCAAACGCTACATAACCCCCTTGAATATTTCTTATGTGGTTAATAGGTCGAGATTCCCAGTGATATGACGAGAACATCCGCTATCCATGATCCAGTTTTCAACAGAAATAGTCTTGGATGAACCCTACACACAAACAAAAGTGATTAGTTCAAAAAGGCAGCCCAGGCCTCAGTCTTGGGCACCTTTTGGTTTTCTCTTTGATCATTAACTTTAACAGATTTCAATTATTGTTCAGCCACTTGTGAATAAGTTACCGGCTTCTTAGACTTTCGTCTTAAGTACGCTGCCTGAACAATGTTTGAATTCTTGTTTTGACATATAGGTTCAGTTGGAATGAATTTTGGTTTCACTTGACCGTGTGTCTCATTGATATGAAGAACCTTCCGAGGATTCACATCAGAGAACAAAATATGAGTATCATCAGCATACGACACAGGTCGTTTTAGGATCTCCTTGACCAATGGAATTGGCTTAGATTTGTCCTTGATAAAAGGAGGAAGATTCTGATAGTTCTGCTGACTACAATTCCTCACAACATGACCTTGTTGACCGCATAAAAAACAAATTCGCATGTCTACATGATGATGTATAGAAGAACTTGGAATAAATGATGCAGATGATTGATGATGACTCACATTTTTAGTCATGCTCTTAGGAAACTCATCAGATAATTCAGATTTCTTCTTTAAATAAAAATCTAAATTAGAACAGTTCGAAAAGATTTTTAGTGTATCTGTCCCAGTTGACTTCACAAAGTTAATCTTCTTAGCTTGTTTTAAAAATTGTTTTGCCTTAGTCAATGGATCAGATTGAACTGATGTTTTTGTTTGAGCATACACACGTTCAAGTTCTTGAATTTTTGAAGTTTCATTAACAAAAACACTCTCAATAAGTTCAGGTTTGATAATACTTATTGGAATATCATTTTCAGTGAACATCGTATCCATTCCCTTAAACTTAAAAACTCTAGCAGAAGAAGACTTAGAACTTGGAGGATTAATGAAACGCATTAAGTCCTCGTCAGAAATCTTTGGTTTAACTGACTTCTTTTTCCTCACTGGTTTAGTTTTCACAGTTTCTTCCTTGTTCATTTGAGACTTGAATGAACCATACACAGCTTCCTCAAACTCTTGAGGTTCGCAAAGAATATGATTAGAACTAGGAATGTTCTTATTCTTGTGTATTATCTCAGGTTCAAACACATCTTCAATAATCACTGTATCAAAGTTTTCAACAAAGACCTTTTTACTTTCCACATGAGGTTTCTGAGGAGCAACTTGGGGTTTGACAATTTCAGGTTTAACCATTTTAGGTTTTTCAGAAAGCACAGATTCCTTTTGAATCAAATCTTCTTCTTTTCTTGCAAAAGGATTAATTTTATAATCATTATGAAAAGGTGGTGGAATTTCAACAAAACCAATACCTTTCTTGGAATCTTTTTGTTTCCCAGATACTTCAATAATTTCATTCAACAGAAACGATGGATTTCTAAATTTCCCCAATTTGTTTTTCAACTCAAGAACCTCATTCTCAAGCTCAGTTATCTTAGAACGATGTTTCAAAATTTCCTGAAACTTTTGTTCATTAATGGTCATTTTCACAGATAACTCGGCTTTGATATCGTGGTTACTTGTCGACAATGCTTCAATCTTTTCTCGAGATCTCCTTTGAGATTCAAGAGATTGTCGATAAGTATCCTTAAGAGAAGCAATTTCTCTTATAAGATTATCATTTTGATTTTTCAATTCTTCTAACTTAGATTTGTTAGATTCACAGTCAACACATGATACATTAACACATGAAGTAGTAGAAATAGAATTACTAATCTCATTGATCTTGGCCATGCAAGCAAACATTGATTCAGAAGTCTTGTCGCAAGAGTCGTCAGAATCAGATCCAGTATCATTATCGGAAGACATCTCACTACCAGCAGCATCTAGACAGTCTTTATGTAACCCAAACATAGCCAAATTTGCTTGAACATCATTGCATAGTAACCGTTGTGACCAATCATTACCATCTGCTAACATTGCTTGTGTTGTAGAAGAAAATGGTTTCTTTTCATCATCACTTCCTCGTGGTGTAGAAGAATTTTGATGTTGACCACGAGAACCAGTGTATTCTTTCTTAGGTTTATCACATTCCTTCGCGAAATGCCCAAATTCTTGACAATTATAACATTTTACTTTTAATTTGTCAAAACCCAACTTCTTGTTTAAAGCTGGAAGATCTTTTCCAGTTCTCTGCATGAATCTTTTGACTTTACGAACGATCATCGCCATGTTCCATTTCAAATCCATGATTTCTAGATCATCAGGATCTATCTGATCATAGTCCTCATCTGTTAAATCACTTGTGGCAATTTTACTACTCACTAAGTTTTCATATGAAGACATAAAAGCCGTCAGAAAAGCAAAGTTTTGCTCAGCTTCCTTCATATTAACACTAGGTGGTGTAGCAAATGGATTGGTACTAGTCGAACTTCCAGAACCACCCGAATTACCAGCAGAGTAAAAACAAACTTTTGGATCATTAAACATTGTTGATTCTTTTTCACTTGCCGCATGAGTAAGAAAAGCAGTGATTGGAGATATTGTTGAACTAAGAGGCATACTTCCACCAAAGAAAGCAGGATCTTGATTTTCTTTGGAGGATTTTTGACACTTAAGATCATATTCTCTAGCTTCGATCTTTTGTAGGAATTCAAGTGCCGTCAAGTCTTCATTCAGAAAATAATCATTCTCTTTCAAAACCATTAGAAATGTTGAGTAGGAACTTGGAAGCACACTTTTAATAGTGTCAATTTTATCTCTTTCAGAAATTTCCATTTTCATCTTGTCCATTTCAGCAATTAAATGACTAAATCTTGTAGTCATCTCTTTAACTGTTTCTCCTTTTAATAAATTAAAGTTTCGAAACTGAAACTTGAGCATCACTTTCTTACTCTCCGCTGTGTTTCCCATGCTTCTCATACGCGGATATTGAAATAAAGACGCACATCTCTTGATACTACCAACTTGATGAAAGATATTTTCTGGTAATGACATAGTCAAAGTAGAATATGCTTTTATCTCGATTTCTAAAGCTTTCTTCTCTTCTTGTGAGTATTGAGAAACGGCTTTAGGAGTATACCCAATAGTATCATCACCAATCATTGGTGCAACATAAACTTCATCAAGACAATATGAGCAGTCAGGATGAACAGATCCCAAATGTGCACGAAACCGAGGTTCCCACTTGGCAAAGTCACTGAACTTCATCAATCTTGGACATTTAGAATGTGAACCTATCTCGGTATCAAGTTGTAACATTTGTTGCATCAACATGTTTTGAGACGCCAATGCATACATACCAGCCATTTTTGAAACGATTCAAAAATTTAAAGAATGTGAACAGTTATAGCGAATCAAGTGTAGCGAATCAATAAACAAATATAACGAACTATGAATAGTGTAGCAAATCAAGTCTTAACAAAGTTAAAACTAATCAGTAACGAATTATCTTAACGAATCAAAAGTCAACCGAACGAGTCAACTTAACGAATTACAAATAAGGTTAACGAATCACTCAAATGGCGAAACAGATAACGAATGAGATGAAGGTTTAACGAATCACAAGTCAACTTAGCGAATTGACCAAACGAATTGACCAAGTCAACTTAACGAATTGACCAAACGAATTGACCAAGTCAACTTAACGAATTGACCAAACGAATTGACCAAACGAATTGACCAAGTCAACTTAATGAATTGATCAAACGAATTGACCAAGTCAACTTAACGAATTGACCAAACGAATTACAAAGAATTACTTTAGCGAATCAGATGATAGTCAGTAACGAATCGCCAAAATAAACTTAGCGAATCACTAAGAAGTGCTTAGCGAATTAAGATAACGAATCAGCTACAGTTGATAGCGAATCAACACTATAGCGAATTATACTATAACGAATCAGGTTGTTACAACCGTTTGTAACAAACTCTGACACCTTATGCCACGTGGCAAAGGTTGTTATGACACAAATCCCAAGAAGAACACGTGTCACATGAATCGGTTAATCTAGTTAACGAACTAGATAACACGAATCAATAACTCACACGAATTGGCTAACTAATAAGATAACGAATTAGCACTGTTGATAACGAATCACAGTGAAACATATAGCGATTCACCATGAAGAAGATAACGAATCACATTCATCTTCAAATCTTCAAATCTTCAAACTCATTTCCAGAAATTATGAAGATTAACCCAGAAACCCAGAAATACCAAATTCGTAATACAACCTCGTTACTCAACCAAATCTCACAAATAACCAATCAAAATTCTCGTAAACCAATTCCGAATACAATACACAAAACCTCGTAATCAATTATCCTTGATAACCAATCCAAATTAACCAAAAACCACACACCTGTTTCGGACTTAAACCGAAATCAAAACCAAACCACACAAATCCAAATCAAACATCAATTCCTCTTAACCAAACCTCTACAATACCTTAATCAACACGAATTCAATCCAATTCGTCCATATTTCAACCAAAATAAACACAAATTGATTCAAGATCAAATAAAACCAAAAACTAACAAAGACGAAATAATTAACACACCAAATCAAGTGTACTGAGCACCAACAGCTCTGATACCACTTGTTGTGACCCGTATCAATAACAATCAACAGATCTTAGATCTGAATCTATACTATCAATACGTTTATAGATCTAGCTCATAATTAACTTGATTTAATGTTATGTATGTGTAATAACGTTAATGTGAAGCTTGAGAGAGAGAGTAAAATACTTTAAAACTTTTCTGAATAATGTTATGTCTCTCAAAAAACTCTCTCTTTACAAGTGAACAGTTGTTCACTATATATAGAAGGCGACCTGGTTCGCTAACATACCCTAGCGAACCAGCTTCCCCTTTGTTACATAATTTAACTTAACGAACCACCCCCTGATTCGTTAACATCCCCTAACGAATCAGGAGGGAATACATAACAATGTCTTAGTTCGCTAACATCCCTAGCAAACTAGACTTAACCTTAACGAACTAGTCTTAGTTCTCTAACATCCCTAGCGAACTAGACTTAAACTTAACGAACTAGTTCAAAATAAACATTAAATATTACATTAATCATCAAATAAACATTAACGATAAATACAAAGACTCTAGACGCAAAACCGTGCACTAATATTATTGAATATTGATTAAGACTTTAATTTAAAGATCAATTATTATAGTATTATAAAAGACTAAATGTAGGTTTTTGATTGTCATATTGTTACCTACAACACTTTTTTAAGTGAATATACTATTGATTTTATAACTTGCAAGATTCATATATTATGCATTTAAAGAATCAAAGATGTATATTATCTACTAGGTTATTGACCTGTGGGTGCCACAGGTGGAAACATATAAAGCATGTAACATTCACCGGTAATATAAAAGTGGATAACATAAATTCATACATATATGTGGAGACGAGAAGATGATATACAATTGTTAATAATGTCGGTAACAAAATATAAAATTTATTAAACATAACTTTCAAACGAAAATAACATGCATTTTACAATCATTAGATATATTAAAAATGAGAATTTCATAAATTACAAAATAGTTCCTTTTAAACGAAATTTGTAGTTTTATTTGTAATTTTTTCTTCCTTGTCTAATATAAGCATTTTAACACCGTCTCTACTTTTCACTCGTGATAAAGCAACATATAGTTGATCATATGTTTAAGTTTTAACAAAATTAAATTTCTATTTTCATCACCACCAATTAGCATGTACGAAATATGGTGAAAAGTTTAATCTCCCAAGTAGATGCAATTTGTCTAAATGAGTAAAACAATATAGCTACAGAGCACAATCTATTAAAACAATATTAGATTGTTATTATTATATGCATTCAATAACTATTTAACATAATTTATCCACAAAGGAGTTATATAAAATGGATGAGAAAGCTTTACCTAATTTCCTAAATGATATTTATTATGAATCAACTATATGCCAACTATACTTGAATGAAAATTAACATGTTATTAAATATTGATTAAGACTTTATTTTGAAGATCAATTAATTCTAGTATTATGAAAGATTATATTAGATTGTCATAACAGTTTGTTTTGTAGCATAAATTTTAAATATACTTATAAAAACAAATGTCTTAGATATTGTTCATCTTTTAACATTGATGTGCAACAAATATTTAAATTGATGTGTAAATAAACATGGGTACTATTTTAGAGTAATAAACATTACGGTTATTGATATGTAACAAATGTCTTAGATAAAGTTCATCTTTTGAATCAACATTGAGATAAAAGTTTTGTTGAATCAAAATTGTAAAATTGTTTTGTTGATTTAGAGACTAATTTCTTTGTTTGCTTATTATTGTACTCATGTTATAAGTTATAAAATATTTTATTTTTTCTTTTATCTTTGTTAGTCTTTGTATGTTTTTGTATTTTATTTAAATAAGTTATGATGTCTTATAATTCATATAAAATTATCATTTTTTTTATAAATACAACATTTGCATTTCATTATTTATAAATACAACAACGCCATTATAGATATACCAGATGATCTTTTGATTGGTGATTCATCTGATCCTATTTCTGATCTTATTGATTTTGTATATCTAGCATTATTGGAAAATTTTAATGAAAATTCATATTTTCAAGAAAGGGCCATACTTGCACATTTAAATGAGGTTGTCCAATATATTAATAAAAAAAAATTCTTTGTTTCTCGGAGAAGAAGTTAAATATCTTAGTTCTGATAGTATAGACAAGTCTGATAGTGTTGGTCCTGGTTTCGATCCAGCATTACACTCACCGGATTTTCTAAATGGTTTAAATATATCTGGTATGTCTAATCATAGTTTAGTCCTAAAAGTTGGTGTGCCAATAATGTTACTAAGGAATATTGATCAAAAGAACAGTTTATTCAACGGATCGGATTACAAGTAATTAACTTGGGGAGGCGTTTTATCGAAGTAAATGTTATTTCAGGTGCTAACATTGAGTTTCGCGCTTATATAATTCGTAGTGGTCTAACTCTTTCAGATAAGAAATTGTCATTCATATTGAAACGAAGACAGTTTCCTGTTGCGGATTGTTTTGCAATGACCATTAATAAACTCAAGGCCAATCACTAGCAAGATTTGACATATACCTGCGAGAACAGGTGTCTACACATGGTCAACTATATGTGGCTTTATCTCCAGTAAAGAGTAGAGACGGTGTTAAAATGCTTATATTAGACAAGGAATGTAAAGTTACAAATTAAACTACAAATGTGGTTTATAAGGAACTATTTACTAATTTATATTTGTAAAATGGATGTTATTTTAGTTGAATGTTATGTTTATACATTATTTATATATTAATTGATGCTTGAAACGTGTGGATGTTACATGATTTATATTTTTCCACCCGTGGCGCCCACGGGTCAATAACCTAGTATATTATATTTGTATACGGACTTATAACGTAATATTTAAATAGTTAGCTTCAACGTATCTTAAAGTTTCTTGGGTTATATCAACCGAAATTTGTTGATCAACAATGAATCGAATACTCATAACACAAGTCGTATGTAATGTTTCTATTCATTTCTTTCTTAACAGAAGAATGATAATATATTATTAATCGAGACTTCATGAGCTAGAATAAAGTGCATTAATTATAAAATAAGTGTCGTTTAAAATAAGTTAATATAATACAAATAAAATGCCAATATATAATTGCTTAATGTGTCGCAAGTAATTTGAGCTTCCATTCTGAGATGAAAGTGAGGATAATCATGCAAGCAAAATCCGCATAAGAAAATGCAATCGAAAGGGTACCCATCAAACAGAACTTTCGAGCCAGGTGACATATAGGAGCCCAGCTGATTCCCAGTTTTTCAATACCTTTTAGTGCCACGAATCCAACACCAGTTGCCGCCGCACATCCGGATATCACCAATGTCATCATCACCTGCACATGTTTCATTCCATAATAAAATACGGGACATCTGAGATTTTAATATATGCATAGAACTCAAAAACGTTAATATACTTGTTTACATCGAAATTAAAGGCAAACGAGCGACAAGCTGCGCTGCTAACCCTTAAACCATTCATGATGCAACAAGTGGGAGAAATTTATCAAGTTTTGTTGGTATTTAAATGTTAGATAAGTTCCATTTTGTAGAAAGATAAAAAAAATTGCAAATAAATGGATTTTGCTTCACATTAATTTCTTGAACATCAACGAAACACAACTGCGCTATCATAAAATTGATCAGTTTAGCCTATTGTAATAAAGTTCTATATGTTTAATTTGGTCGGTGGGCTATAATTAAATATTGGTTAAACAAGTTAACTGGTTGACTAGTTTGATTGAACAGGTTGACGGTCAACCTCTTTAATTAGAAATTTAGAATTAGAAGCGATAATGCACATCAACCTAAGAGTTTTTTTTTTTTATCAAAATGGAGATGGGGGAATTTTATTCATCAAAATAGGTGATTTTAAAAGTATTTATCAAACTAAATTGTTTTTCTCTTTCTTTGATTTAAATAACATTCTATATTTAATTTATTTTCAATTTTGTATTCAACTTATTATATTTTCACTATCTTTCATATTTTCATTTTATAAATTAATATACAAAACGTATTTATAAATCACTTTTTAAATATCTAATAATTTTTTAAATATTTTTAAATCAAACCATTTATCAATTTGGTTGCTCGGTGATGTGTGTTCTATAATATTTAGTGATTATATTCCTTTTTATTTTATAATCAAAATTTTTCTTATTTGAGTCGCTACGTATTTTAATCAACCCATATTTTTTTAACGACCAACCAAATCAATTCATTTATATTCACACAATACTAGCAAGAACTTAGTAGCATAATGTACAACCTTAAATGGGATAAAAACTATCCCCCGATTAACACCCATTTACACCCTTGCAACGAGTTAAAATTAAATTCATTTCACCTTTCTCACGTTCACTCCAACCATTTTGCTTGATTTTTAACCCATAAGAAGCTCATTGGGTTAATCTCACAAATTACACCACTTATTAACCCATAAGAAGCTCATTGGTTTAATCTCACCAATTACACCACTTATAATCAAATCATATTAAGCACAACTAAATAAAACCAACCATCTTACTAAAACTCTAAAAAATATAATAAACTATTTATTTTACTTATTTGAAAACTCAATAAAAGCCTTTCTGACACAGGGTAAAGTTAAAATACAAGGGACAACAAAAATGAGAAGGGTGAGAAGAAATTCAGTCCATCGATCTTAGATTTGAATTGTTGAGATTAATTTATTAAAGAAAAATTGATGGAAATGGCATGAGCGTAATAACCCACCTTTGTTGACTTTCTCTCTCCACATGCAAGGCACATGTCAATTCTCTCATTATTTTAAAATGTCCATAACTTTTTCATACGACATTATTTTTTAAAAAAAAATCTCCATAATAATAAGCGTTTTTTTATTTTTAATATGAGTATCATATTGTTATATAAAAATAAAAATAAAAATAAATAATGAGTTTTTTTTATTGTGTTTTTTTGTTGTTCATTGTGCCTTTTAGTTGAGTTTTCATATGAATTGTATAGATTTTGATCATTATATTTTTCAATTGGTACTCATATTAAAGACAAAAATTAAAACAAAGATTACGTCATTGTGTCGTTTTGTTCGTCACTAACTTTTAGTCATTGTGTAATACGTTCATTGTCTTTTATTCGGATTGACATATGACAAATTCATTTAATTTGAGAAAAATAGTATTGCGTTCATTGTATATTACATTCAAATCATTGTGTAATATGTTGTTTCCATTGTGTTTTACGTTTCAAGTCATTGTGTTATATATATATATATATATATATATATATATATATATATATTCACCGTTATGTCTTACGTTTTAGGTCATTGTGTTATACGTATTCACCATCGTGTCTTACGTTTAAGGTCATTGTGTTATGTGTATTCACCATTGTGTTTTACGTTTCAAGTTATTGTGTAACATGTATTAATCATTGTTTTTTATGTATTAGATAATTTTTTATTATTTTATCATTATGTTTACATATTATTACACAACGGTGTTATTAGTATTTAAAAAAACATAATGATGAGTTGAAAGACACGATGACAAAAAAACACAAGGACGAAAAAAGACACAATGGTGTGCGAAAAGACACAATGATAAGCGAAAAGACACAATGGTGTGCGAAAAGAGACAATGACGAAAAAAGACACAATGATAAGCGAAAAGGCATAATGGTGTGCGAAAAGAAACAATGACGAAAAAAGACACAATTGTGTGCGAAAAGACACAATGACGTGATTTTTGTTTTAAATTTTATATAACAAAAATCATACTCATATTAAAGATAAAAAAAAATATCATACGAAAAAGTTATAAACGTTCTAAAATGATGGGGGTATTAACATGTGCCTTGCATGTGGAGAGAGAAAATATGTATAATTACCTCTATACCCTTTTTCTTTTGGTCCCAACAAGACATATGCCAATTATTTATGGCTTTTCACATTTCTCATTTTTATTAACTTTTATAGAATAAGTTGACCCTTCTGACAGAAACCATACTTTAGTCAAATAAAGACTACTAATCAAATAAAGACTACGGCTACAAATATTAAGAGATGCTTCTTTTATTTCACACATAACTTTAATATTTTACACTTCTGAATTCTGAAAACTCAATCCAAGTTGCAATTGAAAGTGAATAAATGATCAGAAGCTACCACTGGAATAATGAGTTTGAAAAATACATTGAAACAATGATTTGGAAAAGAAAGTTGAACATCGATTGGTTTGTTAAAGGAGAGGGTCATAAATTTAATTGTTTTAAATTAAAAACAAAGAAAGAGGAAAAAAAACCTAATTTAATAAATACTTTTAAAATCAAATATTTTGATAAATAAAATTTCCTCCGACCCCATTTTGGTAAAAAAAAACTCCATCAACCAACCCAAGCACACAACTTTTATTTTCAAGAATTAGATATAACAGTCCGAAACATTTATGTTTTTTCATCTATATATGATCTGGAAATAAAAATAAATCATGCGGTAAACATACCACATCGTGAATAAGCAAATTAAAATATAAAGAAGATATGTGTTCTGTATAAGAGCTTCTCGTTTTCTTGTAAACCAGAATTGAGGATAGTAGAGAGAAAACGCATACTAGTGCATCTGCTACGAGTTTGTACCTAAAACATATCACATCATTAACAGAAAAATTGTTCATTTAATGTTGTTTTCCAATCGTTAACATAAATCACCTCAACGCAGAAGAATATTTATAATGAGCTTTAGCAATCGGTATGCGGTCCAACATATAGATTTCTTGATTGCTAGTCAGTATCGTGACAACTGAAGTTGCGGCAAACCCGTGTGCCAAAACACGTAGAACAACATGCGCCACTTCCAGGATAAACGTCCACCATGTAGTCGACAAAAACCTCGTCATGGTTTCGTTCTTTTTGGAAAAGAAAAGAACACTATCTTCGGTTTTATGTGCACAAGTGTTAATTGATTTTCATGAAAAGGAATGAAGCACGTAAAATGTTTATGCAATTTATAGTTATGGAAACATAAAGATGATTGAAAACGTAATTGTAATGAATTAATCGTTATAAACGAAATTGTTTTAGTTGTTGCAACGAATTAAGTGATGGCGGGAATGTAACAAACTGTATATCACATATTTGTATTGCAAAATGAGTTGGAGGATGCATAATTTTGCAAACTATTAGAAAACGTTCTGTAAAGAGTATGAGGATGCGTTTGGATGTTGTTTTCTTGATCATGTATTTTATCTCTATTTTTTGGGAAGGCGTGTTTTACATCTGGTCAAATGCTATTATCTATACATAGACTAAAAGCCGATTTTTGTGCTGCAACAAGTCGCGGACCAACGTCTAGGGATGACAATGGGTTGAGTTTGGGTCGGGTTTAGGTATTACCAAACCCATACCCGGTTATAAAAGTCCATCCAAAACCCGTCCCAAACCCATCGGGTTTTAATCGGGTAATTACCCGTCGGGTTTCGGGTTTCTTATCGGGTTTTGATAAAATACCCGTCGGTTATACCCGGCTTAAAACCCGCTGGGTTTCTACCGAACTTTTAAGAAATATAACTAATTGATTACAAAGATGGTTACCATAAAGATAAAATGTCTCAAATAATTGACATAACTAAGTTTCGACACTTAATATATTTGGAATATAGTGTGTGTGTGTGTGTATATATATAATATAATAAGCAATATCGGGTACATCGGGTATATAATTGGGTAAATGGGTTTATGTTATCGGGTAATCGGATTAGGTAATCGGGTATATTAGAAATCTCAAACCCGTCCCAAACCCTAATGGGTTGGGTATTACCCGTCCCATTTATGTCGGGTTTCGGGTTTTCCCATCGGGTTCGGGTTTCGTTGCCATCCCTACCAACGTCGGTGCACATCATTTTTATTATATTTTTTATTTTTTTAGTTTTAATACCGGTACTGTAACAAACAAACGGAAATGCACCGGATTCGCACACTCATCACCTTAACGACCGGGACCGATCAAGCTTGAGTTTTACCAATTACGAGTTTTACGGACCAACGCCAACTTGTTGGTCCACTTCAGTTTATTATACATATATATATATATAATATATATATATATATATATAGGGAATGGTTCAAGAGAGAAATGATATTATTGCAAGAAATGTAAGAAATAAATATGGACCACTAGTTTTGTTTTAAGTTTTAAATGCTTAAAGCTAAATAAAGAAACTATTAATTATTCTCTTTCTTCAATTAATATCTATACTATATATAATACACCAAAAAGGGTAAATTAAGACACCCATTTTTAAATAATTTACAACACTTAAAGCATGAGATACATGTGTTAGTAAGGGTAAATATGTATTTTAAACACAATCTATTCAACTTATAAGTTTGGTCCCTCATCTTTAACCATATTATGTTTTTAATTTAACTTATAAACTAACTTCCCACCCATGATTTTTAAACGACTATAGCCTTTTCATACGCTAATATTTTTATAAACAAATTGCACCATAAAAACGAGCATTTTATTCTCTTTAATTTGGATATAATATTGTTGTAATTTTTTTAAATTTTAAATAAATTAATATGTTACGTATGGGTGTTCGGTGTCGGTTTTGATGGTTTTTAAGTTAAACTTGTGAGTCAACCGTTAATACTGATTTTTTGTCGTCCAAAACCAAACTCAACCATTGAAAGTTGAAACTAAATCGTTACTAACGGCCTGGTTCTGGTTTGGTTTCACAGTTTAAACTTTAATAATAAATTTAGTTTAAAATAATTAATAATGTAAATGTACCGTCAATGTTAACTAAAAACCAACATAATATGATACTTGAGATGATCATAGATAAAAAATGATAATTTTAGCCACATAAATGATAATAATTAATGGAATATTTAGGACGTGAAATAATAACAACAAATATTACAAAAGGAATCATACTGCAATTAGGTTAATTTACAGTCTTTTCTGGTTTCATATGGCCGGTTGCCGATATAAACTGCGAACCAACCGTTCACTACGTTTTGAAAATTTTGAAACCGACCAACAAACCGAAAGTAAAAAAGAAAAAGAAAAAAGAAGTCAAACCAATGACCGGTTTAAACGATTTCAAGGTTTTAACCGAACCATAAACACTTATATTTGTACGTGATTAGTAGGTTCAAACACCCGCTGCATCGCGCGGGCACCCGTCTAGTAACTAATAAACCATAATACTTATTTATTTAATTAACATAACTAATTAAATTATTATAGTTAAAAAGTATTAAGAACTCATTTATTTTTATAACTTACTTTTTGTTTCTTGAATTTTTATCCTACACAAATATAAATTATTCATACATTAAAATTTCTTTCTATCCAAAACTAATTTCTTCCAACTCAATATATTAATATCCATCAACACATACATACATTATGATGAATAATACCAAAAAATAATTTTACATGTGTTTGCATTAGATATCAACAAAAAACATACAACCTACACAATAACATATAATCTACGCTTGTTCTAAAAATAATACAGCATATAACCTACACACGAAAAACATTTGACATACACACAAAATTCATCATCAATAAAATACACGCACACGAAAACATATAACCTACACACAAAAAACATATAACCTATACACGAAAATTTTATCTTACACAAATACAATTTATTCATACATTAATTTCTTTTCAAAACCAATTTCTTCAAACTCAACATATCAATATCTATTAACACGTAGTTACATTGTGATGAATAATACAAAAAACTATCTTATACATGGTTGCATTAAATGTCAATAAAAAATATACAACCTACACAAAAACATATAACCTACACTTGTTCTAAGAATAAGAAAACATATAGCTTACATACGAAAAACATATGACCTACGCATGTGTAGGGTATGTGTATCTTTGTGTAGTTTATATAATTGTTGATGTCGAATTACATATGTAAGTTATATGTTTTTTGTATGTAGTACGTTTTTATTGCTCAAAACAAGTATAGGTTATATAACTTTGTGTAGGTTGTATATTTATTGAACTTAAATACGTTGATATATGCTAATATATTTTGTGGAAATTATTTTTTTAATATAAAGAAATAATATTATATGAATAAATTGTATTTATGTTGAATAAAATGAAGAATGTGTGAATAAAAAATAATACTAAAGTAGTGTTTTTATCTTTTTAATTATTATAGTTAAATTAGTTAGATATATTAATTAGAGATATTTATTATGGTTATATTAGTTGTATTAATTGGAGAGAGAGAGAGTGCATTTATTGTTGCATTTACATCTTTTTTATTTATTTTTAAATATTTAAAACATAAAATAAAACTAGTGGCTCATATTCATTTCTCTCATCTCTTGTAATAATTTGATTTCTTTTTTGAACTTAAACCTATATATATATATATATAGGGTCAAGTTCACGTGAGAAATGATTTTAATGCAAGAAATGTGAAAAATCAATTGGACCAATCATAATTTCTTTTCTTTTATGATTAATTTTAATATTAAGAGTAAAATAGTAACACATGTTTTTTTTATTTATGGTAATTATTATATTTAATTGAAAGGTTACATTATCATATATTTACTTTTACTAGGTTAGGTATCCGTGTAGAACACGGGTTAAAATAAATAAATTTATTTAAGTAATAACGTTCTACATATAAAAAGATATAATATATAGTAAAATAAATTACACAATATGAAAATAAAGCGCTGAAAATTCGTAAATCTTTAAATATTTCTTTGTATACAATATTTATAATTTTAGTTGTAACTTTATCCTTCATAACTAACAACGTGTTAAAACATGTTGTTTAAAAGCAAACAAAACATATAAAGCGATTAACCTTAGCTTTTATTAATCTTCATTGCAAAACAAAATAAAGTGAAAATTACTTTTTTTGAAATTTGATATTAAATATTTTATCAAAATCATAGTGTAATTTCGTTACTTATACAAACTTAATATTAATAACTAATATAATATATTTATATAAAACAAAGTAATATATTTATGTTGGTATTAAATTTTTTAAACCAGAAAATAATTATTAAAAATAGAAAATAATAAATTATAAATTAAAAGAAAAAAAGAACAAAATACAAAACTAATTTTTTATCAAATATATATGTCAGAACATAGCATTTGCTACTATATAGCAGTAGATATCTCACCAAAAAATAGAATACTTTATAATAGTGTTTTTGAAACCTGTATGATACTCAGATTTGGTTTAAAGAAAATTATGAAATAAAGAGAATTATATAGCAATATTTTTACTATAAATTATACGATAATAAGTTACATTTACAATTTACAAATGTATAGCTACAAATACAAATATCTAAAAACATTATATACAGCATTGGATGAGTTTTTCAAGCAAATAAGTTACCTATTCCTTAGTTTTTCAAGCAAAAAAAATGAGATTTCATTAACAAAAAACCAAGTGCATCAACATACAATCAGCAAGGTGCTGAATTGAACCAGTCCCTAATTATAAATGGATTAACTCCATTATTATTTAACATTAATCCATATTATTCCTCCTACACATAACAATTGTAACGATACACCTTGTAGTATGACTGAGCGATACAGGAACTCCCGTAGCTCTTTGGGCAGAAGACGGATGTGCTCTTGAGGCATCGACCTTTATGCTTGTTACAGACCTATTTTATCAAGCATGAGCTACATTTATCTTGGATCAATGATTGTATTACACCTTAAATCTTCCTATGCGGTAATTGCAGCACTTCGAATGGGCTCGGTCCATCAAAATTTTGTGTTTCTTTTTGAACTATGTACTTTTTTATAAAGCCTCCAGTTCAAGTCATAATAATTCCATTTGGCTAGCTTCTCTTATAAACCAATCTGCAAAGGACCTTTTCCACCATGCTGTTTAATCTCTTGTATTAATTTTGTCTGTTCCATAATAATCTACAAATAGGCTTTTTTCATCATTTGGTTGTGCTTCCATAAAACCGTTGCTTTACTCCTTATATCTGTACTTTATTTCCTTTCCATAATTGATCTTGATTAGTAACAATGTTACAAATTTGTTAAATCAATCCCCGCCCCACAAGGAAAAAACTCACCAATTTTAAACCAAAGGCAATGTTTAAGCCCAAACTTGCGCCAATGAAGAATTTTATGTCCACGTGGTGTTTTTTTATTGGGTTATGCATTCATGTAATGGTGATACCTTTCAATAGATTTGGTCAAATGCCTAATTAAAATGGCCATTATGTGATTTTCCCTTATTATTATTGTTTATATTTACCTGCTAGTGCAGAATTCGTTCACTCTAGGAACTCAACAGCAAACTCGGGCAACTTTTTCTGGGATGCAAGACCGGTTCCGTGTTGAATCTCATCTCGAACCTAAATAGCGAAAGGCTAAATATGAATAATTACTCATTTGAGAAATTTTCAAACTTTTTTTAACAGCACCACCAACCATATCCAACTTTGGATTTTAAAGGCGGCAGGTAAACAAAACAATTTCATCTCCTTCCCGTCATGCCCTAAGAGGATTTTAATAATAATTAGATATTTTAACAGCTTATTTAGATAAAAACTAAAATAAAGCCTAAAATATAACTAAAAGTGACAAGAATATCAAGATTGACATAACTTTGGTCTAAAGTGCAAAGGCAGATCCATGCAGACTCGCAAACTCATGCATCATTATTGATTCTAGTATTGTTATTGGAACAATGGAGAAAGTATTAAATTTACCAGTAATTGGCTCAATCCTTGGGTGGACAGTGAGTGTCTGAAAGCCTTTTATCATAATCAATCAAGCCAAGAAAGAACCACGTTGCAGGCTCCTATGATGTATGTAATAAACATATATGAATCCCCAATTATATACACAATGAAAAGTCAATAACCATAGGTTAAATCCCCAACTAATAACTTTATTTAACTATGATAAAACTAAGCAGATGATACCGAGTAGGATGCAAAATTTGTAAAGCCATTGGCAATGATTCCGATTTAGGAGCAGGCTTTGTAGATTCTCCGAGAGCAGGTCAAAGGGTTAATTAAAATATATGATCACACAGAACATAACCCACCAACTGAAAATGAATCAAAACTTCTGCCATTGATTTGTTTAAGCAATGAATACAAATTAACACAGATCAAAGAAAATAGAACCCAATTAGATGAGTCTGATTTGCTAAGGAAAGGGGCAAGAATAAGAATGGTTTAGGGTTTCTGAGACTAAAACATCACGATGATGAGATAGGTTGTTCGGGTTGTAACTTCAAATTAGGGCGGGTAGAGGATCCGTTTCATGAGTGAGAAAGGAGTATAGATGTGGGATTTTGAGAGTGAGGATGTGACAGGTAGATGACACGTGGCAAAGAAAAGGTTTTATTTATTAAATAGTATAGAGTTTTAATCTAAACACCGTTTATTTTAGTTGCAAAAAATAAACAAACTTTTTTCTTTTATTATATAAAATTTAATAAGTTTTCAAAATTACAAAAGGTTATCGAACCATATGAATACATCCTACACAACATATTTACACACTATATATTTACACCACATGCAATCCTACACAGCCTATACAATATATTTATATCATTCACATAATTACAAACTATATATTCACACAACATTTAATCCTAGATAACTTTTCAACCCTACACAATATATCTACATCATGTACAAAATATTCACACAATATTTAATCCTACACATCTTACATAATATATATTAGCTGTGTAGGATTGAATATTGTGTGAATATGTTGTACATGATGTAAATATGTTGTGTAGTTTGTGTATGTTTGAATGTTTGTGTTGTTGTGAAGATATATGCATTATGTATAGGATGTAAATATATGGATTTTAAATAATTAAAAGAGGAAATATAAGATTGATTTTAAATAATACATGATAAATTTTGGGATGTCAGCTTTTGAGATGTTAAAAAGGAGGATAATTTAGATGTTCAACTATTTCAATGATGGTCATGAATTCGACGTAAAAGTTATGTTTTTTAAAAATGTGCACACATTATTACGTTAAATCATGTATACAATACATGTTCGTAAAATAAACATTCTTGTAAATAAGCTTTTTATGTAAGTTTTACATTTAATTACTTTCAAAATAAGTAACGAAACTTAGTGAAAAATATGAATTGACAAACTAAAATGATCTGCATACGTTGTCAATTATTTATTTCAATTAGTAAATTGGTGTTAAAAATTAACTTTGTCAAATTTTGAAATTTTGAAGGGATGATGAAATCATGGGGGATTACCATTAAGATTATCCTATTTCATCGTGTTTTATGGGGGATCAACTACTTCGATACCCTTTTTATCTTAAAAATCATTAAAATCATGAACCCAATAATTACAATAATGTAATAATCAATATAGTTCATAGATCAATCTTAATCAATAGTTGTAAATCATTTCTCACATTTCTCGGAATAAAATGACTTCACTCCTGAACCATCCCAGTACCATAATGAACGTAACTGAAATCAGATGAATTCGCGTCGATTCACCACCTTAACGCTTGGGTTTTACCAACACCCGCAATTTATCAACCGAGTAAATATCGTTTTAAACAATTTACCTTTATATATGTTAATTTGAGGAATTTATTTTTGGGCTTTAACGTTTGGCTTTCACTAACAATGTTTATATCTTAAATAACATAGCCAGTGGTTATCGAATTCGCGTTGACTCTCCATCTTATTGCTTGGGTATTACCAACATCTGGGTTTCAATGCTTGTGTTTACTAATGCCCGGGTTTTACTGTCCAAATAAACATCGTGTAAAATGTTTTCTCTTTTTTATATGTTAATTCGACGAATTTATACTTTGGGTATAATTATGGTACCATTACGAACTTAACCGATACCATAATTATGGTATAATTAGATACTATAACAATATTTTTTGAAACGCCTTGTTAAAATAAGGACTTTCTAAACGTGTAATAATAATATTATTTTTCAATTGTGGGATAGTGGTAGGAGGCTTGTGCTTTTTCATGAAGACCTAAGTTCAATTCTCATTAGTGCCACTATGGGTGAATATTAATGGAAATGAAGAATTTGAGCAAAGCCTTTCGTGAGTCCGGTTAAGACAACAGAATCAGACCAGAATGAGACAACGAGGTTCTTTAATTAGCAAGTGTAGTGGCCTAACACACAAACAATACGCATAAATATGAATATGATGTAATCCGAATATTATGTGGTGTACATATATACAGAGTTGTTGTGTATTTTTAATTAATTATCTAACTCTTGTATTCATCCATTCATAATTTAAACTTTGTTGACTTAAAGCAATACATACTCATCTCTCTAATTTGATTGCTTAGTAACATGATAACGGAAACTTGTATTAAAGCCAAATCATTGAAACCTAACATTCGGTTAAACATTTTTCTAAACCTATTGATAGTAATACTTGTTAATAACGTCAAATACATGCAAAAACGTGAAATCAAAGGCGAAGTCCCCATATGGTTGATCAAAGAGGCAAATTCAAAAGGTTCGGGTAATACCTGGTAGAAGTGAGGAAGTCGGTAAAAGCAAAAAAGGTCAATTGGCGTTCGAAGGTTGTTGCCCTTTGTACGTTGTCCCTGTGCGAAGCAATCGAATGGTGAAGAAGTATATACCGTCGATTTTAT
Source organism: Bidens hawaiensis (assembly GCF_021521415.1). NCBI lineage: Eukaryota > Viridiplantae > Streptophyta > Magnoliopsida > Asterales > Asteraceae > Bidens > Bidens hawaiensis. The sequence continues at coordinate 81,916 of NW_027494970.1, forward strand.
GATTTAGGGCTTGATACAAATTTTACTGCTTCCATTTATTAGGTGATTCAATATTATTAAATATTAATTATGATATTTAGTATTATTGTATTTAATTGTTTACGTACTATTAAATAAGTTAAATAAGATACTACAACAATTTTTTTTAAAACACCTTCTTAAAATAAGGACTTCCTTAATCTGTAATAATACAATCCCTCGATTGCGGACTAGTGGTAGAATCTTGTGTTATTAAATTTAGACCCAAGTTCTTTTCTCATTTGTGTCACTTTAGGTGAATATTATTGGCAATTAAGCTTTCCACCTAGGCCCTGCGAGCTTTTCTCATATCTCGAGCCCACTAGGGTTATATTCCTGCCATGTGTTACGCTATAAAGTAATGCTCTTCTTTTCCGGTGGCACAACAATTTCATGTGGCAGCCGACGATATGGTTTCTGAGGGAACACCTAAGACCAACTCATAAGCTAGCGTGGGCCTGGTTAAGACAACATAGTATATCGAGAGTAGGGCAACGACGTTCTTTAATTGGAGAGTGACACACAAACAATATGCATAAACATGAGTCTAGTGTAATCTGAATATTATGTGGTGAAAAATATACAGAGTTGTTGTGTATATTTAATTATTTATCTAACTCATTCATAATTTAAACTTTGTTGCTCAGGACCCATCTTTCGTTTATTTTGTACGATTGGAGTACATGCTGGATTGACCCGCAGCTTTTGTTCCGCAATCTTTCTCAAAACACCTGTCATATCTGCGGGTTGCCAAGCGAACACGTTCACACTTCTTGTCAATAATTGCTTCAAAAATGTCCTCACTATCTCAGAGATGGTAGGACCAATTGTGATTGTCTGTTCTGGAAATTTTGGGTTCATCGCCATTTCTCCGGTTCAGTTCTTTCCACCAATTTTGGAATCTTGCTTGGTTTTGAGCTTTCTGTTGGAAACAATGTTTGTTGACGCGGATGATTGCCACACCTGTGCGGGTTGGAACTCTGACCGCACCATGAGATGTAGATGGGTTAGCATTAAAACCACCAATCGCTTCTTCCCAATATTATATCATGTTTCGACTTGGCTGGTAAAAATCAAAAACTCTACATCCTCAGTTCGCGAGTGAATTCCATCACTGAGTGTAACAGGAAAAGAAATCACCCCTCGCGGATGCATCACCTCATATCCAAAACCAAACACCGGCGCATGAATAGGTTGCAATCTCGCCTTTTCTTCCCCATCTAACTGCTCAAAGCATTGTTCATACATAATATCAGACGTATTTCCTGTATCAAAGATGACGTACTGAGATCGATAGTGTCCAATCAAAGCAGTAATTATCAGCGCGTACTTCATACAAGAACCCCCTTTGACCCGCGGGGATACCACCGGTTCACTTATCCATTCTTCATCGTCAATTCCTTGTCTTTTGTATCCGCTGACCCGTCCTTCTGGATCATATGGACGTTTAAATATTTAACTGGCTTTTTATGCGGAACAGGATTGACCTGTGCAGGTGGTTTGCGGTTCTATTGTCTTACGTTTTATAACAAATGTTCCAACTTTCCAGACTTAATTGCAATTTCAATTTCGTTCCTCAAGCTAACGCAGTCGTTTGTGTGATGACCAATGTCGTCATGAAACATGCAATGCTTATTGGGATTGAGATGTAATTACTTCATGAGTGGTTGTGGTTATTTGAAATTCACATTTTCTGTAGTTAAAATCTCTAAGGGAGTCTTTGTCAATGGAGTCCAATTGTTGCTATCTGGCTTGAAATTTAGATCTTTGTTTTTGTTACCGATTAGTGTTCTCGCATCTGGTTGTTTCGAAGTCTCTGCGGATGGTTGGAGTCTAGACTAGATTGAACCCCTAGCTGGTTTGATCACCCGCGTATTGCTAAACTCTACACAAGTTTTTTGTTTAGGGCTTTCAGACCATAAAGTTTTTTTCTGTTCTGGCAAAGAGTTTTGCTGCGGACATTATCTCGTCCCATGCTTTGGGCATTCCATCCTTTCCAGTTGAACAACGGATCAAAGCACTGCTCCGCACATTCTTGCGGAACGCTCCGCGCAACATATCTTCGCTGATTCCCCCGATGTTTATACTTTCCTCATTGAAGCACGTGATAAAATCTTCCACAGATTATGACATCTAAAATCTCATACGGGTCCCGCGTGTGTTTCTTCTGTTGACAGAAGTGCTGTGAAAACTTGGCTACCAAAACTTCCCAACTTTTGATCAGTCCATCCGGTAACTTTTCAAACCATTCACGAGAATCCCTAGTCAATGTTAACGTGAACATGTGACACCAATAAAGAAGAGTCCAACCACTGACTCCTCCTACCGCAACAAATTTGAGTAAATGGTCACTCGGATCAGACATTCCGTTATACTTTCCTAAGTTGGTAGGAATCTTCACATTAATCGGAAACGGAGCTGTAGCAATACGCGGGACGAATTTCAAATTTTCAGCAAATTCCGCAGGGCGATATGGCTTTGTGTAATCTTCTTCCGCATCGCTACAGTATTCCGTATGCCAAACCATCGCACGCGGGCGACTAGTTTCTTCTCTTCTATGGACCCGACTATCGCCGCTAAAGAAACTGACATCATTATGATGATATGTAGGGTCTTTGCTTCTGGAAGCATGACTCTGATCATACCTAGTTTTGCGGGTAGGCTCCTGCACAACTGGATGACCTTTTTCACGACTTCCGTCATACATCTCTTCGTCAGAAAATACTTCAGTACTGACGCTTTCTCGCATCTGACTCATTCTGATTGTTGAAGGAGGATATGGAGATCTAAGAAGAGATATATCATAAACCAAGGTTCTTGCATGAATTCGCTCTTCAAGCAATATACGTTCATACTCAGCTATGACCTTTTCTTGTTGCTGTTGCAACCATTCCTCGAGAGATTGGATTCCCTCAGATTTGACGTTCTGATGATGAAATCTCGCCGGAGGGGAGGTTCCAGATCTGTTTACTAGATCTGGTTCCCTACGTCCCGATGAGTTTCCACTGACACATATCCGAAATCACCAGGGGTTGGACCTCTAGGTGTTGTGACTCCAGCAGAACGTATGTTTATCGTCGGAGTTTAAGTCGGCCCTTGAAGAGATTAACTCATACCGTTTAAAACACAAAAAAAATTCTAGCACAAGCATGGATGGCGCCAATGACGAAACACGGATCTAAACATGGACAGCTTCGATCGATGATTCCACAGGATACGGGTCGGGTAATTGATAATTTGATGGTATGAGCTCAATCTTGCAAGTCCGATGACGGAAACCTGCAAAACAACCACCGTGAGCTCGTTACATGAAGGACAAGAGGGGGGTCTTCCCGTAGCCACCCTCCGACGTGAGAATAATACCATTCTTAAGGTGTGAAAAGTACTAAGTAGTTTGTGAGATAACTGAGGTGTGAATGAATACCTTGTGACGACAAAAAAGTTATTTATAGCCGAAGGATTAGGAAATATTATTGGCACAGTTGTCCCTTTCTAAAAGATGCTTTTGTAACAACCTGAACACGTGTTGGCATGTAATAGAACGAGCTACGTGGCCATGTGCATGGTTATAACAACCTCGCGTCCTTTTCTAATTGGCTGTTGCATCACGTGCTTTCCAAGGGAAGATCTTCGCGTAAATCTTCTAGAAGAAAGTTATTTACAGCTGATTTCTCTTATGTCACCCTATAGCCGTCTTTGCGCATGAAGGGAATACCTTGCGGATGACTTCTGAGGACGTATAGATCAACCTGAAGAAAGTCTATAGAGTTTTATTCTTAATCTTTCTCTGACTTGAGTTATGCGGGTGATAAGAATGTTCCACGTGTGACTTTTGAGGAACAGGGACTACCCGCGGATGATATTTCATGGGTATTTCGGTCTTTTCACTAACCTACCTCTATAGCTTAGTAACATGATAACGTAAACCTATATTAAAGCCAAGGCATCCAAACCTAACATTCGGTTAAACATTTTTCTTAACCCATTGATAGTAATACTTGAAAGCATCCAAATCCTAGCAAAAAAACTAGAAAGCAAATTCCAAGCCCCCCTATGGTTGATCAAAGAGGTAATAAAAAGGTTCAGTTGATACCTGAAGGAAGTGAAAAAGTCAAAAGAAGCAAAAAAGGTCAATTGGCGTTCGATGGTTGTTGCCCTTTGTACGTTGTCCCTATGCGAAGCAATCATAGATTGAAGAGGTATACACCGTTGAATTTACGTTTTAGGGCTTGATACTAATTTTACTGCTTCCGTTTATTAGGTGATTCAAATATTATTAAATATTATATCTCATCTCTTATGATATTTATTATTATTTAATTTAATTGTTATTTACTATTAAATAAGTTAAATAAGATACTAGAACAATAAATAAGTTAATTAAGATACTAGAACAATTTTTTTTTGAAACACCCTGTTAAAATAAGGACTACCTTAATCTGTAATAATACTATCCCTCGATTGTGGACTAGCGGTATGAATCTTTTGTTTTTCAATTGAGACTCAAGTTCAATTATCATTTGTGCGGCTTTGGGTGATTACTATTGGCATTTGAAACACCTTGCTGGTCCACTTCAGTTTACTTTATATATATATATATATATATAGTTGTAGTACCATAATTAACTGAAATCAGATGAATTCGCGTCAACTCGCCAGCTTAACGCTTGGAACCGACACGCTTGGGTTTTACCAACATCGGCATTTTATCAACCGAGTAAATATTGTTTTAAACAATTTACTTTTTTATATGTTAACTTGAGGAATTTATTTTTGGGCTTTAACGTTTGGGTTTCACTAACAATTTTATATCTTAAATAACATAGCCAGTGGTTATCGAATTCGCGTTGACTCTTCATCTTAATTCTTGGGTTTACCAACATCCGGGTTTCAATGCTCGTGTTTACTAATGCCCGGGTTTTTCTTTCCAAATAAACATCGTGTAAAATGTTTTCTTTTTTTTTTATATGTTAATTCAACGAATTTATATTTTGGGTATAATTATTGTACCATTACGATACCATAATTATGGTAAAATTAAATACTGTAACAATTTTTTTGAAAAAACTTGTTAAAATAAGGACTTCCTAAATGTGTGATAAAACTATCTCTCAATTGTAGGCTAGTGTTAGTAGGCTTGTATTCTTCGATTGAGACCCCAGTTCAATTCTCATTTGTTCCACTTTAGGTGAATATTAATGGAAATGATGGATTTGAGCTAAGCTTTGCGTGAGCTCGGTTAAGACAACATAGTCCGGTCAGAGTGAGACAACAACGTTCTTTAATTAGCGAGTGTAATGGCCTAACACACAAACAATATGCATAAATATGATTATGATGTAATCTGAATATTATGTGGTGTACAAATATATACAGAGTTGTTGTGTATTTTTTTATTATTTATCTAACTCTAGTATTCATCCATTCATTATTTATTTTGTTGATTTAAAGCAATTCATATTCATCTCTCTAATTTGATTGCTTAGTAACATGATAACGCAAACTTGTATTAAAGCCAAATCATTGAAACCTAATATTCGGTTAAACATTTTTCTAAACCCATTGATAGTAATGCTTGTTGTTAATAACGTCAAATACATGCAAAAAACTTGAAATCAAAGTTGAAGCCCCCCTATGGTTGATAAAAGAGGCAAATTCAAAAGGTTCGGCTGATACCTGGGAGAAGTGAGGAAATTAGTAAAAGCAAAAAGGTTCAATTGGCGTTTGAAGGTTGTTGCCCTTCGTACATCGTCCATGTGCGAAGCAATCGAAGGTTGATGAAGTATATACCGTTGAATTTATGATTTAGGGCTTGATACAAATTTTACTGCTTCCGTTTATTAGGTGATTCAAATGTTATTAAATATTAATTATGATATTTAGAATTATTCAATTTCTTTGTTTACTAACTATTAAATAAGTTAAATAAGATACTATAATAATGTTTTTTAAAACACCATGTTAAATTAAGGACTTCCTTAATCTGTAATAATACAAACCCTCGATTGTGGACTAGTGGTAGGAATCTTGTGTTTTTAAATTGAGACCCAAGTTCTTTTCTCATTTGTGTCACTTTGGGTGAATATTATTGACAATTAAGGATTTCAGCTAGGCCCTGCGAGGTTTTTAGTTCGAATCTCGAGCCCACCAGGGTTGTATTCCCGCCATGTGTTATGCTATAAAGTTATGCTCTTCTCTTCTGGTGGCACAAAGATTTCTTGTGGCAGCCGGCGATATGGTTTCTGGGGCAACACCAAACCCAACTCTTAAGCCAGTGCGGACCCGGTTAAGACAATATAGTATGTCGAGAGTGGGGAAACCACGTTCATCAATTGGAGAGTGACACACAAGCAATATCATAAATATGAATGTGATGTAATCCGAATATTATGTGGTGAACAATATACAGAGTTGTTGTGTAATTTTAATTATTTATCTAACTCATTTATTATTTAAACTTTGTTGACTCAAGGAAATACATATTCATCTCTATAATTTTATTGCTTAGTAACATGATAACGTAGACCTGTATTAAAGCCAAAACATCCAAACCTAACATTCGGTTAAACATTTTTCTTAACTCATTGATAGTAATATTTGCCGTTTTTTACGTCAAATCCAAGAAAAAACATAAAAGCAAATTCCAAGCCCCCTTATGGTTGATCAAAGAGGTAATTAAAAAGGTTTGATTGAAACCTCGAGGAAGTGAGGAAGTTAAAAGAAGCAAAAAGGTCAAATGGCGTCGATGATCAATTCCCTTTGTACGTCGTTCCTATGCGAAGCAATCGTAGATTGAAGAGGTATGCACCCTCGAATTTATGATTTAGGGCTTGATACTATTTTTACTGCATCCGTATATTAGGTGATTCAAATATTATTAAATATTATATCTCATCTCTTATGATATTTATTATTATTCTATATTATGGTTTATTTACTATTAAATAAGTTAAATAAGATACTACAACAATTTTTTTGAACCACATTGTTAAAATAAGGGCTTCCTAAATGCGTACTAATACTATCCCTCAATTGTGGGCAAGTAGTAGGAGGCTATTGTTTTTCAATTGAGATCCAAGTTCAATTTTCATTTGTGTCATTTTGGGTGAGTATTTTTGGAAAAGAAGGATTTGAGTTAAGCCTTGCGAGGTTGTCAGTTCCAATCCTAAGCCCCCCCGGTTTATAGTCCCGTCATGTGTTACGCCATAGAGGTCTGCTCTTCTCTTGTGGTGGCACAACGATGTCAAGTGGCTACCGGCGGTATCGTTTTCGGGGGAATACCCAAACCAAACTCTGAAGCAAGCATGGACCCGGTTAAGACAACATAATTTGGCTAGAATGGGGCAACCATGTTCTTTAATTAGCGAATGCGCTGGCCCAACACTCAAACAATATGCATTAATATGAATATATTATGTAATCCGAATATTATGTGGTGAACAATATACAGAGTTGTGTATTTTGAATTATTTATCTAACTCATGTATTCATCCATTCATAATTTAAACTTTGTTGACTTAAAGCAATACATATTCATCTCTCTAATTTGATTGCTTAGTAACATGATAAAGCAACCTTGTATTAAAGCCAAATCATCGATACCTAACATTCGGTGGAACATTTTTCTGAACCCATTGATTGTAATACTTGACGTTAACAACGTCAAATACAAGCAAAAGCTTGAAATCAAAGTCAAAGTCCCCCTTATGGTTTATCAAAGAGGCTAATTCAAAAGGCTGGGTTGATACCTGGTAGAAGTGAGGAAGTCAAAAGAAGGAAAAAACATCTATTGTCGTTCGATGGTTGTTGCGCTTTGTGCGAAGCAATCGAAGGTTGAAGAGGTATACATCGTCGAATTTGTGATTTAAGGCTTGATACAAATTTGCAGTACCATAATGAACATAACTGAAATCAGATGAATTCGTGTCGACTCATCACTTTAACGCTTGGAACCGACAACTCTTGGGTTTTCCCCACACCCACAATTTATCAACCGAGTAAATATCGTTTTAAACAATTTACTTTTTTATATGTTAATTTGAGGAATTTATTTTTGGGCTTTAACGTTTGGGTTTCACTAACAATGTTTATATGTTAAATAACATAGCAGATGGATATCGAATTTGTGTTGACTCTCCATCTTATTGCTTGGGTTTTACCAACATCCGGGTTTCAATGCTCATGTTTACTAATGCCCGGGTTTTTTCAGTCCAAATAAACATCGTGTAAAATGTTTTCTCTTTTTTATATTTTAATTCGATGAATTTATAATTTGGGTATAATTATGGTACCATTACTAACGTAACCGATACCATAATTATGGTATAATTCAATACTATAACAATATTTCTTTGAAACACCTTGCTAAAATAGGGACTTCCTAAATATGAAATAATACTATCCCTCAATTGTAGGCTAGTAGTAGGAGGCTTGTGTTTTATGATTGAGACCCAAGTTAAATTCTCATTTGTGCCACTATGGGTGAATATTAATGGAAATGAAATATTTGAGCTAAGCCTTGCATGAGCTTGGTTAAGACAACAAAGTCCGGACAGAATGAAACAACGAGGTTCTTTAATTAGCGAGTGTAGTGTCCTAATACACAAACAATATACATAAATATGAATATGCTGTAATCTGAATATTACATGGTGTACAAACATACAAAGTTGTTGTGTATTTTTAATTACTTATCTAACTCTTGTATTCATCCATTAATAATTTAAACTTTGTTGACTTAAAGCAATACATATTCATCTCTCTAATTTGATTGCTTAGTAACATGATAACACACACTTGTATTAAAGCCAAATCATTGAAACCTAACATTCGATAAAACAATTTTCTAAACCCATTGATAGTAATACTTGTTGTTAATAACGTCAAATACAAGCAAAAACTTGAAATCAAAGTCGAAGTCCCCCTATGGTTGATCAAAGTGGAAAATTCAAAAGGTTCGGTTGATACCCGGTAGATGTGAGGAAGTTAGTAAAAGGAAAAAGGTCAATTGGCGTTCGAAGGTAATGCTCTTTGTACGTCATCCCTGTGCGAAGCTCTCGAAGGTTGAAGAAGTATATACCGTCAAATTTTTGATTTTAGGGCTTGATACAAATTTTACAGCTTCCGTTTATTAGGTGATTCAAATATTATTTAATATTAGTTATGATATTTAGTATTATTCTATTTAATTGTTTACTTACTATTAAATAAGTTCACTAAGATACTAACAATTTTTTTAAAAAACATCTTGTTAAAATAAGGACTTCCTTAATCTGTAATAATACAATCCCTCGATTGTAGACTAGTGGTTGGAATCTTGTGTTTTTAAATTGCAACCCAAGTTCAATTCTCATTTGTGCCAGTTTGGGTGAATATTATTGGCCATTAAGGATTTTAGCTAGGCCTTGCGAGCTTTTCAGTTTGAATATCGAGCCCACCAGGGTTTTATTCCCGCCATATGTTACGCTATAAATTAATGTTCTTCTCTTCTGCTGGCACAACGATTTCATGTAGCAGCCGGTGATATGGTGTCTAGGGGAACACTCAAGTCGAATTCTTAAGCCAGCATGGGACCGGTTAAGACAACATAGTATGTCGAGAGTGAGGAAATGGTGTTCTTAAATTGGAGAGTGACACATAAACAATATGCATAAATATGAATTTGATGTAATATGAATATTATGTGGTGAACAATATATAGAGTTGTTGCGTATTTTTCATTATTTATTTAACTCATTCATAATTTAAACTTTGTTGACTCAAGGCAATACATACTTCTCTCTCTAATTTTATTGCTTAGTAGCATGATAACGAAACCTGTATTAAATGCAAAACATCCAAACCTAACATTCGATTAAACATTTTTCTTAACCCATTGATAGTAATACTTGCTGTTTTTTAACGTCAAATCCAAGAAAAAACTTGAAAGCAAATTCCTAGCCCCCCTTTGGTTGATCAAAGAGGTAATTAAATTGGTTCGATTGATACCTGGAGGAAGTGAGGAAGTCAAAAGAAGCAAAAAGGTCAATTAGCGTTTGATGGTTGTTGCCCTTTGCACGTCGTCCATATGCGAAGCTATCGTAGATTGAAGATGTATACACCATCGAATTTATGATTTAGGGCTTGATGCTAATTTTACTGCTTCCGTTTATTAGGTGATTCAATGATTATTAAATATTATATCTCATCTTTTAAGATATTTATTATTATTCTATTTAATTGTTTATTTACTCTTAAATAAGTTAAATAAGATACTACAACAATTATTTTTTGAAACACCTTATTAAAATAAGGACTACCTTAATCTGTAATAATACTATCCCTTAATTGTTGGCAAGTGGTAGAAGGCTAGTGTTTTTCAATTATGTAACACCCCAAAACTCTTGTAAACTGAATGACTCGAGTGTAAAGTTTATAAATTAGTTTTCTTGGGATTCGCTTGAGGGCTCGGGAATCTATGGGCATGTCCAAAAGTATTTGTTTGGAATCTAGAAGGATCGAATTACAAATTGAAAGGGATTAAGCGTAACATTTTTTATTTATAACACAACCTTCCCCCCTCTAACCGTAATCTAGCCGCAACTTTCCCAGCCCCCAAGCCTTTTGTTTTTATCAATTCAAGTCGATTCCGAGCTTCTAGAGGCCCTTCAAAGTGTGTACTACACTCCCATAATCTTTACTTGTATAATCTAGGTCGTTACGATGGTCAATCCGTTTCTTGAACTAGGGACAAATTCGGATTAAATTCTTTTGGCATGCTTACCAAGGTCAACAGTTGAATTTTTGGTGTCAAAATATTTCCAGGTATGTCTAGCATATCATACTAAAATTTCATGACCATTGGAATTGTTTTGATAGGTCAATTAATAAAAACCGATTTCTAGGGTTCTTGAATGTTGAAATCGTTAATTGTTGTCATTCGGGTATTGTTTGAAGGAATGGTCAACCTGATCTGTTTGAGAGGTCTTATGTTAGTGTAAGGATAGTAGAAAAATTATTTTTTGGTTATAGGGGCTAGTTTGGTTGATGATTCCTTAATCAGTTTGAACGTAAAACCGATTAATTGTGAATTAATGTGGAAAATAATGAGATTTAAAATCCCATTGACTTGGGTGGTTAAATATTTATGGGTAGGCTATAATAAGGTCAAATATTCTCAAAATGGGTATGGCTTGGTTGGTAGTTGGTTGATTGGTTCGTTAACGCACGAATTCAACACAATTAACGTAAGATGGGCATAGTTTGGGAACCGTTGGTGGTGATTTATTGAAAAGGGAGTTTTGGATAATTCAAGGACTCCGGGGGCTGATGTAGATGAATATGAATGTTGGTTGTGGCTATGGGTCAATCCAATCCCGTTAGGACGTCTCGTAAAGTGAGCGAGTCGTTGCGGTCTAATTAGTTATTGTTGTGTGCTTTAACTTGACAGACTTGTGTATTGTGGGTGATTAGCTAGCGGATCCAATTGTGATTTTTATGTGATTCACATCAGGTGGGTTTCATAATGCCATTTTTTAAATGTTTTACGTTTTGGACTAACATACACGTTTTTTTGACGATTTTACCCTTTTGAAGCATTTGGATGATATTGTATAGTTTATGTTATTTTTACTATCTATGCTTGAAAGTTTGTATGATTTATGATTTTTGTATTTGTATGTGTGTGTGTGGCCACCATGAGGATGTTTTTGTTAAGCCGTGACTGTGTCGAAAAGAGGAATAAAATTCTTTAATTTCCCTTGTTGGGGGTTAAGGTGGATGTGTCCCGGGATAGGAAGACTGTCCTTGGGGCGAACGGATGTTTAAAAAGTCCCCTAACAGTTTATCTGTCATTGGGGTGAAGTTTATTCGGGTCCTTAACTTTGGGTTTTGGACTTGAGAGGACGTGACCCGTGTTACGTGCTTAACGGAGGAAAATTTATTTATTTATTTATTGATGTTATTTTCTTATTTTTTATGGAAGATGTACGTTAAATGCCTTGGTCGGTCTTGAATAAATTTTGATGATAAAAACATGAACTCACTCAGCTCAAGCTGACTTTGCGTGTATGTTAGAATGATTTCAGGTTGAACGTGGATGGGATTACTGCTTGGATGTGCTCAAGACTACCCGAGGTCCCCAGGCAGTTCTAATTTGATGCTCCTTATCTTGTTAATAATTAAGAAAATTTTAATTTACATTTTTATGTCTTAAGGATAATATTTGGATGTTTTGTTAATTTTCCAGTGCAAGAATACTCTGTGTTGAATTTTGAATTATATGAAACCGGTTTATATGTTATTTTTGAATCTGTTTGGAGTGATTACCAATTGTATAGGAGTCCCGGATTTTGGGATCTTACAAATTAAGAACCAAATTAATTTCTCATTTGTGCCACTTTGGGTGAATATTTTTGGAAATGAATGATTTGAGCTAAGTCTTGCGAGGTTGTTAGTTTGAATCATGAGCCCACTCGGGTTATAGTCCCGTCGTGTGTTAAGCTGGAGTTCTGCTCTTATCTTGTGGTGGCACAACGATGCCAAGTTGCTCCCGACGGTATCGTTTCCGGGGGAACACCCAAACAATATGCATAAACGCGTGGGCCCGGTTAAGACAATATAGTTTGGCCAAAGTGGGTCAACAGGGTTCTTTAATTAGAGAGTGAGGTGGGCTGACACACAAACAATATGCATAAATATAAATATGATGTAATCCAAATATTATGTGTTGAACATTATACAGAGTTGTGTATTTTTAGTTATTTATCTAACTCTTATCCATTCATATTTACTTAAAGCAATACATATTCATCTCTCCAATTTGATTGGTTAGTTACATGATAGCAAACTTGCATTAAAGGCAAAACATCCAAACCTAACATTCGGTTACACATTTTTCTAAACCCATTGATTGTAATACTTTTCGTTAATAACGTCAAATCCAATGGTATACATAAGATACTTCCTTCATTTGTTATAATTATATCCCTCAAGTTTGTACTAGTGGTTGGGGGCTTGTGTTTTTCAATTGAGACCCAAGTTTAAATTTCATGTGTGCCACTTTGGGTGAATATTATTTTAGGCCTTGAGAGGTTGTGAGTTCGAATCCCGAGCCCACTCGGTTTATAGTCCCGCCGTGTGTTACGCCATAGAGTTCTGCTCTTCTATCATGGTGGCACAACAATATCAAGTGGCAGTGATGTGTTGTAAAACACACTAGTTTTCCGCTCTTATTTATCATTGTTTTAGCTGCTTATTTATCTAATAATTGAGGTTCTTAACTTGTTTTATTATGATATTAGCTAAATCTATATTTTGTAGGTTGCGGGTTTAAAGAGAAAAGAACCGAGATTTGCAAGAGATTTAGAGGTCTTTTACGCTCAATTCTTGAATAACCAAGTTAAATCCTGGCCCGTATCTATTTCGTGAAGCCAATGGATGCAATGATTGCATTATAACACAAAGAGAAAAACCCTAGCAGCCCGATTCTGGCCGAAATCAGCAGCAGCTCATAAGAAAAAAGAAAGAAAAAGAGAAAACCCTAGCTTGTTGTCTTGATTTACGATCGACAGCTTCAAAGGAAGAAGAAAAAGAGTTTTTACAGCCAAGGTTACAAGTATTATCAAGTGTTTAAGCATCAAAAGGACAACCATCATCATCATATTACATCTACATATACTTTGGTTTGGTTTAAGATTCATCATTGTCTTATTTTTTTTCATAAAGTTGAATTCTTTTGCAATTGAATTAAGGTTTGAGTTGGGTTTGATTATTATTGATTGTGGATTGAGTTTACTTATGATTTGGATGAGTAATATAAATGTTTTATTGAGTATATGCTTCTGTCCATTTAACATGCTTGGCTAATCTTGTTAGTTCTACCTAGGTTTGATGATAATTGTTCAAGTTTAACGAGTATTACGGATTGTTTGATCAAAAGACTTGATTGTGTTTTGATTGATTTTTGCATGTTTGATTCTAGACTTTGTGTTTAGGGTTTGTTTGCGGTATTGTGAAGTGAATTTAAGTGAAGTATTTGATAAAAATCAGCGGGTTTACACCTTCTTAGAGACCGGGAGGTGATAAGAAATTTGGGTTGTCTCATATCCTTTGCATGCCAGGATTAGAATTGCACGAGAGTGAGTTTGGTACTTGTCGGGTTTGGATTTTTGAGTGACTAGTTTATCTAATTTGTGTTAAATTGAATTGTTCCTCTATCCTTGGTTGTGTAGTATTCATATCCATTAGGGTTGACTATCGGTGAGTCCGAGAGGAGAGTCGACATTAGAACACCTTAGTAATTGTTTTCCGGTTTGCTTTAATAATCAATTAAGTGTAGTTAAGGTTTGCTAGTGAGACCGAGAGGTGATCTAGCTAAGTTGAGCGAGCCTTAGTTGTGTCATCTTTAGATACTGGTGTCGTGAGATCATTCAATACATTTTCTTGTTGAGCCGTCAATTTGATTCTTACCTAGGTAGACGTTTTCTCCATCGTATCAGTTAAGGGTTGTTAAGTTTTCTAAGTTTAGAAAGTTTTGTCAGTTAGTCCAGTCAGTTAGTTTAATTAATTAAGTTAGTTTAAAGTAAATTAAGTCAAGTAGTCACTAATAATAAATTTAATCAAAATATTATTCTTACGAAGGTCTTGTCTAGGGTTTAGTAATCAAAAGCGTTTTCACGTGTCCTTGTGTTTGATACTCGGACTTCTTAGTTCCATACTACTTACGATAGGTAAGTTTGGAAATATTATTCTTAGGAAGGTCTTGTCTAGGGTTTAGTAATCAAAAGCGTTTTCACGTATCCTTGTGTTCGATACTCGGACTTCTTAGTTCTATACTACTTACGATCGGTACACTTGCCGGTTGTGTGTGGAATTATTAGGATAATCCGTTTTAAAAATTAAATCTTAGTTGTGAGTTTCATAGATATAGATTCATTATTAGGCATACATCAAGCAGCCGGCGGTATGGTTTCCGGGGGAACACCAAAGCCAAACTCATAAGCATAATTCTCATTTGTGCCACTTTGGGTGAAGGATTTGAGCTAGGCCTTGTAAGGTTGTCATTCGAATCCAAAGTCCATCCGGGTTATATTCATGATGTGTGCTACGACGCACAGTTCTGCTCTTCTTTTGTGGTGGCACAACAATGTCAAATGGCCGCCGGTGGGCTCAGTTAAGACCACATAGTCTGGCTAGAGTGGGGCAACTGTGTTCTTCAATTGTAGAGTGTTGTGGCTTAACACACATAAACTATGCATAAATATGAATATGATGTAATCCGAATATTATGTGGTGAACAATATACAACGTTGTTGTGTATATTTAATTATTTATCTAATTCTTGTATACATCCATACTTAGTTAAACATTGTTGATTGAAAGCAAAATGTATTAATCGCATTAATTTTATTGCTTAGTAACATGATAACACAAACTTGTATTAAAGACAAAACTTCCAAACCTAACATTTGGTTGAACATTTTTCTAAACCCATTAATTGGAATACTTGCCGTTAATAATATCAAATCCCAGAAAAATCTTGGAATCAAAGTCAAAGCCCCCTCTATGGTTGATCAAAGAAGCCAATTCAAAAGGTTCGATTGACACCTAGTAGAAGTCAGGAAGTCAATAGAAGCAAAAAGGTCAATTGGTGTTCGATGGTTGTTGCCCTTTGTACGCTGACCATGTGCAAAGCAATCGAAGATTGAAGAGGTATACACTGTCGAATTTCTAATTTACGGCTTGATACAAATTATACTGCTTCCGTTTATTAGGTGATCATATCAGAAGGAATCACAAATTCAGGTTTGAGGATGAAACCATGAGAGTCATCAAATCCAACCTTATAACCTTTATCACCCATGTGAGATATGCTCAAAAGATTATATTGTAATCCTTCCACATAAAACATTATCAAATAACACTTTGCCATTGGTAAAAATGTCTTTCCCCACAATCTTCCCTCCATTTTCATCACTACCAAATGCAAATGGTCCTTCAAATTTCTCTTCATAACTGACCAATAATTTTTATCACAAGTAAATTGCCTAGAACATCCATTGTCCATGTACCATGTACCATATATCATTCGTTGTTGTGGACTGTTCCTGCACAAATTAAAGAAAAGATATTAGTTAAGTGATGAATAACAAGCTGGCTTAGCTTGCAAATCATCAACAAATTCTTCATCAGTTGCAACTGGTTTGGGATCTTCATACACTAGCTCACAAGACTCATCAGTGTAACATCCGGAAATTTCAAAGGTAATATTAATTATATTACTTATTAATAGATGGGAAGTTTACTCGGGTTATCAGGAAATAAATAAAAGAAAGTTATGTTTAGTTATTTAATGTCGAGTAAGGAACGGGTCTTGGGCTTAGTTATTTTATGAACTCGGCCTGTCTCGACCCGTAGGAAGCCAACCCGAGCCTAACCAAACCCGTAGTATATAAACGAAAGTTCTTGACACTTCCACCATTTTCACCATCTTCCTTCACTTACACCCACCCAAACACTCTCATTTCTAGAGAGAGAAGCTAGAGAGAGAAAGTTCTCAAATCACAAATCCGAGTCCACAATCTTGTTCCTAATCGTTTTTGGTAAGTCCCTCTCGAGAATCATCCGTTTTCATAACCATTTTCGACCTCAAATCGAGCAAAAACTCCCATTTTCGTAACTTGAGTTTTCGGGTCAAAAACCGCCTTGTTTTGGTGTCAAAATGCAAGCTTTTGTGTTTAAAAGTACTAGGAATCGATAGCCCTTTCAATCCCGAGCATTTCCATGTCAAAAACTTCGATTTTGGGTCGAAATCTGGAAAATCCGGAAAAACCCGTAGGTTTCTCCGTCGCCCAGCTTGAAGGAGTCGAATCAGTCCATTCGATCGAATGAGTCAATCGAACCAGTCCATTCGATCGAATGAGTCAATCGAACCAGTCCATTCGATCGAATAAGAAAGCAACCGAATGGTCTCCGCCTCATTCGACCGAATGAGATCCGTATTCGATCGAACGAGTATCTATCCGATCGAATGAGTGCCATGTTCGATCGAACGAGTTTTCCCAGCTGGTTCGATCGAGTGTGTGTCTAGTTCGATCGAGTGTGCCTCAGATTCGATCGAATATGTCCCTATTCGATCGAATCAAGCCAGGACCAAGTTGTTTCCAAGTTCGCCTAAGGTTTAACTTCGCCTGAAGTGAAGTTCGTTTATAAAATGAATTAAAAACCTAATGGAAAATGTGTTAAGGCAGTTATCGAAAACGAGTAGTAGTAGTTAATTTATATGTGTAAATATTATACAGTTAGCCGAGCCCAGTTAAAGAAAGGAATTACAATCAACGGAGAACGTAACCGTGTCCAGGTGAGTTTCTAGCCCCATTTATGTGTCATGTTTTCGGGGCTGTGTGCATACTCAATATGTTGTTAATACGCTTATCCTAAGAGATAAGTGTATGCCTTATGTGAATGATATGATATGTATGAATGATTGCTTGATGTTACGTGAACGATCTTCGGATATTGCACGTACTGTCAGGTTGTAACGCTATGTGTAAGGTAAGTATGATATGTATGTTTACGTGTATGAACGTGATAAAGATAATAAAAGAAAGAAATGATAATGTATGGTTGTATGGTAACGAAGAGGGAATCGAACCCTACTAATATTCGAAAACTAGGGAACCGAACCCTACTAATGTTCGAGGAAAGAGGGTACCGAGCCCTAATAATACTCGAGGAAAGAGGGTACCGAGCCCTAATAATACTCGAGGAAAGAGGGTACCGAGCCCTAATAATACTCGAGGAAGGAGGGTACCGAGCCCTAATAATACTCGAGGAAGGAGGGTACCGAGCCCTAATAATACTCGAGGAAGGAGGGTACCGAGCCCTAATAATACTCGAGGAAGGAGGGTACCGAGCCCTAATAATACTCGAGGAATGTAGGGCGTAATGCTCTTTATAACATAAGATATGAAAGTAAGTTAATACAAAAGAAAGTAAGAAAGTATGAAAGTAAGAAAGTAAGAAAGTATGAAAGTAAGAAAGTATGAAAGTATAAAAGTATGAATGAAAGGATGAATATATTGTTATGTGAATGGTATGATTATGTGATTATCTAGAACTCACTCAGCGTAGCTGACTTTTAGTATGCACGCAGGTGAGTAGAATGAGGCCGCTCGCTTGAGGGGACACATGGCACTGAACGAGAGTCTGGCATCTGAAGACTTGTGATGTGTTAACTTTAATGCTTTAATGTGAAAGACAATGAATGTTTTGAGACCAACTATGAATTATGTAATGTTTTATGAAAGTTTTACATTCCGCGTAAATGTTTTAAATAACTCTGATATTTAGAACTGTGTTTATGAGTAAATCCAACACGAAAGTAGGGTTACCGGTAACGGGGCCTTACAAGTTGGTATCAGAGCATAAGTTCGAGAGATTTAAGCATCCTACATGCTTAGACTCGAACAGAAAATGGGATTTAAGTAAGAAAGGAAAGAAGATGCCAGTTCAAGAATGCCATGTGTCGCTCAAGCAAGATCAGTAAAGGTAAGGTGTATGATTAAATGATATATGTTAATGAGAAAGGAAAGATATGAGAACGTCAGGGATAGGAATAATTGATTGTTTGATTTGACAAACTGCTTAAGTAGAACCAGCACAAATAGACTCATAAAGGGAAGTGAATAGGACACGGAAAGTAACGTGATCAGCTAATCACAACTGGCCACTGTTATTACCTGTTAGCCTTACTATCCTTGTACTAGATAGTTCCTTGAGTGATGATGTTTGTGTTTTCCCTTTTAGACTACGATGGCTGGAGCAAAAAGGTTTGTTGGTAAGGGAGGTCACACTGGACGTCCTCTTGGAATACGCGTTGTCCGAGAACCTTCTGAAGAACTAGTTACTACCACGAAAAAGGATAAAAGTGAAACTTTGCAAGGACCAAGCAGCAATGAAGGGTATCAGCTGGATCCTGTTACTCAATTTGCCATTTCTTACGCTGTAGCTGCTGCAGAGAAGAAAATTCGTACTGACAAGTCTGCCGAAAACCATGCAAGGGCCACTGAGAAGGCAGGAGGAGACGGAAAGAAGGGTGATGATTATAAGGGAGGAGCGAAAGGAACCAAAGGATCTGTAGATGTCGTGGAGTATGCGGGGAAGAAGATACTAAAGGTCGCGGGAAGGGAAACATGCAAAGTGTGCGGGAAGATGCACCTAGGAGAATGCAAGGCTGGTCCAAATCAGTGCTACCGATGTGGGAAGAAGGGACACATAACTCGTGATTGCACCGAGAACCAGAAATGTTATAAGTGTGGTAAGTCGGGTCACTTAGCTAGGGATTGTGGGGGAGCAAGAACGGTGGGGGAAAAGAAGAAAAAGAACCCAACTCCAGAACCAGAGGAAGCCGATGAGGTGGATCCACGCAAAAAGAAGGCAAGGCAAGAGGGGTTCACTGCTTGTGAAAAATGTGGGAAGAGACACCCCGGAGAGTGCAGAAAGGGATTAGGTGTTTGCTACAGGTGTGGAAGAGCAGGACATTCCTCTGGGGAATGTAATGATTACCATAGGTGTCACAACTGTGGAGGACGTGGGCACCTAGCAAGGGATTGCAAGAAGCCAAAGGAAGGACATGAAGGAGAAAAGAAGGAGAAGAAATGGGCTACCTCTGCTAAGCGGTCTGGCGAGATGGTGACAACAACTGATGAGAGGAAGGCCAAAGTTGGGAACAAGGATGCATGTAAGACGTGTGGGCAAGTGCACCTGGGAGAATGTAAGACTGGGACAGACAGGTGCTATCGGTGTGGAAAGAGTGGGCATTATTCTCGAGAATGCCCTGATCGTCCAAAGTGCTTCAAATGCGGAAAAGCTGACCACATGGCTAGGGATTGCAAGGAATCAGGGGCGGTAGGTGCGAAAGGATGAAGACTTTGGGAAACTGCAGAGAGGAACACCTGATGAAGGAATAATTGCTCATGCAATGGTTCTATTAAATTACATTTGCTTAAGAACTTGTTTTGTGTTAAGGTTTAAAACTTATGTTTATCTGTGGTGTGTAATTATTTTGAGTTTGGTTAAGAATGATTATCATGTTATGGTGAAATGTTGATTTAGACAATAGTGTTAAAAGTACTAATCGAAACCCTTAGAAGGATGAGATGAGTCTTGGTGCATCGAGGGTCTCATGGACAAGCTACCTTAAATAGCTAAAACACATGACCACCATTCGATGGCTGTAAAGTCGGAAGTAGGAAGGGTAACTCAGAAAGCGAAAGCAATTCTATAAAACGTGTAAATGTAAGAAGTTTTCCTTTTATAGGGAATAAGTTAGGTTTCGGGGACGAAACCTCTTTAAGGAGGGAAGACTTGTAACATCCGGAAATTTCAAAGGTAATATTAATTATATTACTTATTAATAGATGGGAAGTTTACTCGGGTTATCAGGAAATAAATAAAAGAAAGTTATGTTTAGTTATTTAATGTCGAGTAAGGAACGGGTCTTGGGCTTAGTTATTTTATGAACTCGGCCTGTCTCGACCCGTAGGAAGCCAACCCGAGCCTAACCAAACCCGTAGTATATAAACGAAAGTTCTTGACACTTCCACCATTTTCACCATCTTCCTTCACTTACACCCACCCAAACACTCTCATTTCTAGAGAGAGAAGCTAGAGAGAGAAAGTTCTCAAATCACAAATCCGAGTCCACAATCTTGTTCCTAATCGTTTTTGGTAAGTCCCTCTCGAGAATCATCCGTTTTCATAACCATTTTCGACCTCAAATCGAGCAAAAACTCCCATTTTCGTAACTTGAGTTTTCGGGTCAAAAACCGCCTTGTTTTGGTGTCAAAATGCAAGCTTTTGTGTTTAAAAGTACTAGGAATCGATAGCCCTTTCAATCCCGAGCATTTCCATGTCAAAAACTTCGATTTTGGGTCGAAATCTGGAAAATCCGGAAAAACCCGTAGGTTTCTCCGTCGCCCAGCTTGAAGGAGTCGAATCAGTCCATTCGATCGAATGAGTCAATCGAACCAGTCCATTCGATCGAATGAGTCAATCGAACCAGTCCATTCGATCGAATAAGAAAGCAACCGAATGGTCTCCGCCTCATTCGACCGAATGAGATCCGTATTCGATCGAACGAGTATCTATCCGATCGAATGAGTGCCATGTTCGATCGAACGAGTTTTCCCAGCTGGTTCGATCGAGTGTGTGTCTAGTTCGATCGAGTGTGCCTCAGATTCGATCGAATATGTCCCTATTCGATCGAATCAAGCCAGGACCAAGTTGTTTCCAAGTTCGCCTAAGGTTTAACTTCGCCTGAAGTGAAGTTCGTTTATAAAATGAATTAAAAACCTAATGGAAAATGTGTTAAGGCAGTTATCGAAAACGAGTAGTAGTAGTTAATTTATATGTGTAAATATTATACAGTTAGCCGAGCCCAGTTAAAGAAAGGAATTACAATCAACGGAGAACGTAACCGTGTCCAGGTGAGTTTCTAGCCCCATTTATGTGTCATGTTTTCGGGGCTGTGTGCATACTCAATATGTTGTTAATACGCTTATCCTAAGAGATAAGTGTATGCCTTATGTGAATGATATGATATGTATGAATGATTGCTTGATGTTACGTGAACGATCTTCGGATATTGCACGTACTGTCAGGTTGTAACGCTATGTGTAAGGTAAGTATGATATGTATGTTTACGTGTATGAACGTGATAAAGATAATAAAAGAAAGAAATGATAATGTATGGTTGTATGGTAACGAAGAGGGAATCGAACCCTACTAATATTCGAAAACTAGGGAACCGAACCCTACTAATGTTCGAGGAAAGAGGGTACCGAGCCCTAATAATACTCGAGGAAAGAGGGTACCGAGCCCTAATAATACTCGAGGAAAGAGGGTACCGAGCCCTAATAATACTCGAGGAAGGAGGGTACCGAGCCCTAATAATACTCGAGGAAGGAGGGTACCGAGCCCTAATAATACTCGAGGAAGGAGGGTACCGAGCCCTAATAATACTCGAGGAAGGAGGGTACCGAGCCCTAATAATACTCGAGGAATGTAGGGCGTAATGCTCTTTATAACATAAGATATGAAAGTAAGTTAATACAAAAGAAAGTAAGAAAGTATGAAAGTAAGAAAGTAAGAAAGTATGAAAGTAAGAAAGTATGAAAGTATAAAAGTATGAATGAAAGGATGAATATATTGTTATGTGAATGGTATGATTATGTGATTATCTAGAACTCACTCAGCGTAGCTGACTTTTAGTATGCACGCAGGTGAGTAGAATGAGGCCGCTCGCTTGAGGGGACACATGGCACTGAACGAGAGTCTGGCATCTGAAGACTTGTGATGTGTTAACTTTAATGCTTTAATGTGAAAGACAATGAATGTTTTGAGACCAACTATGAATTATGTAATGTTTTATGAAAGTTTTACATTCCGCGTAAATGTTTTAAATAACTCTGATATTTAGAACTGTGTTTATGAGTAAATCCAACACGAAAGTAGGGTTACCGGTAACGGGGCCTTACAATCAGTCTCATAGCCAGATTCACATAATTTTCTGACATAGGGAACTATGCTTGTGCATTCTTCAATGACAAATTCATTTTTCATGATTGTCACTTGTGCTTCAGATTTTGGTTTTCACAAAAATCCATGTGGTTCATAACCATGTTTCAGAAGAAATCTCTCATTACCAGTGAGTTCATTTGATTTCTTTCTTTTGAATACATTCTTCTTAATCTTGCTCTCACCTTCACAACTGTTTGATTTCTCTAAATCAATAAATTTCACAGATTTTTGAGACATATAAGATCTATCTCTAATAAGTTTCTTAATCATAGGAGCATGTTTCTTGTTTTTCAAATCTTTTTTCACATCAATTGCATCCTTATTCTTGATGTGTTCTCTCCATTATCCTTATTCTTACCCTTACTCAAGTATTCATTATACTTTATTTTGTAGAATGCAAAATCTTGTCCAAAGATTGTATGGTCAGGGACATGAAAAGGTTCTGGTGAGAACCTTCCTTAACATGAGTCAGTGTGGTGACCATAGACATCACAGATTTTGCACCAAACTTGTCCTTTAAACTTCTCACTTAAGTTACCTCTCTTATATCTTTGACTTGGTCTTGGGTGATCAACTCCAATGGTCTTTTGATGAGTAATGAGATCATCAAAGTTGATTGAAAAAGGTAGGAATTCTTCAATCTTGGTATCTTCTCTTTCAACAAAACTTTTCACAAAATTGATCTTTTCCAATTTGATTGGACTTTCATCTCTATCATTTCTTGGTGTAGGTTCCCAGCCGGATCTACACAGGAATATCTCGTAACACGAGGGTGCGGAATCCCCACATAATACGATACGAGTGTAAGACAAATAATACGTTTAATCAGTAAAACAAACACGCGGAATAATACTGTAAACTTGATATATTGCAACTTTCCAACACGTGATGCTTAAGATCACAAAATACTCGTTCATCCAAAAACCTTATCCCTAAAACCCGAAGTTGAGGTTTATATATACCTCGACAACTTCGCCTAACATGCTAGGCGAAGTTGTCATAACTTCGCTAGGTCCCCAAGTTCGCGTATACATACCAGCGAACTTACATAATCAACAGTATTCGACACGTAACAAACAAACAAAACGATTACAGACACAGACAAAACACGAGATATTGAACTACTGACATCATGCACCAACAGACTCCCCCTTGGCAGTAGCTTCATATCTCTAACTTCTTTCTCGTGTCTCGTAATCCAAAAATCTCGTACCACTCGTCTTCAAGCATGAATGCCCTGTCTTACACAGACAGAGACCACCCTCTAGTACTTCTTGGCTTCATCCTTCCATGCAGGAGTATAGAATATCTTCTTATCATCTAGTACCTGCAAATCAGCTTGAGACAAATTAACCAAGTGCATGGGATCATACACTCTCAGAATCTCATGTTCGTCTTCATCTTCCATAACAGCTTCAGAAGTCTGACAATCAGCGTACCACCACTTGAGATTCTTTAAAACATCCTTGGGCATCATCTTCATCGGCACCTCTTTTAAACACCGAATCGGCTTATACTTCATCATCATCCAGGGCTTACCATCAACCCTCATTCCCCGTTCCTTATCTTCAACCAACTTTACTTTCTGAGGCTTCAAAAGTTCAAACCTTTTCTCCTTAATAGCTTCCTTCCATACTATCTTTCCAATTATTCTTGCCATATTGTTATCACTCCTATTAATCAATCTCAATCGAGCCAAATCTTTCACCTCACACTCAGGCAAGGTGTTGAGCGATCTCAAAGCCTTCTTAAAATACTGAATCCCATCAAAACGCTTAATCACAAATAACTTTAACTGCTCGTCATACAGCCAGCAAATGATACATTTCTTTGACTCGGCGTACCCCTTGATGTTGTAACTCTTTTTAAACATTGTTGGCACCGCTGGCTTCTTTGTCTTGAAGAACCATTGAGCACAGCCTTCTTTCCATCTTGGCTGTTCTTCCCACTCAGACTCATCTGACACATTTGCATCTTGGCTCATGTTCACATTGTCGACATCTAGAATATCATGTTCTACACCATCATCCACAATCCCCCTTCTTCTAACTCACTATCAATCTCAATTTGTTCCCCTATCTTTTCAATCTCATCAATTGTTAACACATCATCTACTAACTCATCATCGTTTCCCAACACTTCCTCATCATCCACAACCACCACATTCTCACCACCTGAACCACCTGATGTACCCGCAGACTCCCCTTGAGATGTGGAAGTCCCAAGAGCTTGTTCAGTTCTTGGCAACTCACTACCTGCACTTTTCGATGCATTGGGATCATCGTCTCTGTCTTGCCTCTTCTTGGTTCTTAACTCATCACCCTTGCAGCTCGTCTCCCCCTGAGATGCCAAGAATTTTTTAAGAGCATCAAATAGTTTACCATGTTCAACAAGGAGGGACGACTGTAACTGATTCTCTGCCACAAGTCTCTGGATAGCTTGAGTTTGGATGAGATTGATTCTTGACTGTTCAGCGACTACCCGTTCAAGAGCCGCTATCCTTTCAGAATCAGACAAAGTAGCATCAAAATCAAAATGCATGTGAGAAATATCTTGAGCATACGGTGGAGGAATTCCCAAACTAGCTAGTATATCCGATGTAGACTGAATAGTGACCGCGGGTGGTATCGAAACAGGCAACTCCGCAGTAGCAACCAACTTCGAGTCAACAAATCTCGCAACAACCTCCGATGGAGTAAGAGTAGCAAGTGGCAAGGATACTATCTCCGGAGCAGTAAACTGAAATGTGGTTGGAGGAGTACCAAAAGATGACGACGTGGTTACCAAGGAAACAGTTGTGGTAATCAGCACTATGACAGTTGTAGAAGCAGGAACCATAGTCATACCGGATAAAGAGGGTGGAGAAAACCGAACCACTCGTGAGCTTTCACCAACTCTTGAGCTTTCACCAGCCCTTGCCTTCTTTGATCTCCGTACCATCCAATATAAATCCTCCTCATAATCAGATTCGCTATCATCTGAATCTTTCATTCTCTTGCCATGCATTCTTCATGTCTGGCAAGAATCTGTTGGGCTTCAACGAGATCATTAGTAGAGGAGTCAGAGTTAGTTCTTTCCGAATCCGCCACAGATGCAGTGACCATGGAAACATTTACACCTGACGCCTCAGCTACTGAGGCTTGAACTTCAGCAGCTGGATGAATCTGTTCCATGTCAAAGAAACCTTGCCCTCCAAAGGCAACTTCAAGGTCTACCTGTTTTTCCGGAGCGGCAACAGGATCAGCAGGCTGTGCTTGCTGTACCACGGGTGGTGGTTGAACCACAGGAGGTGGTTGAGGAACATTGGCCTGTTGCGGTGCCGGATCAAGAAATTCATCACCTTGAGGAGCAACATACGCAGGATTCACCAAATAACCAAACAATACAGTGTGCCGTGGACGAAGTTCAGGCTTGCTACGAGCACTTGATGACTTACATTGCGCAAAGATTCTTTTAGACACACTTTCCACAAACGAAATAGGACGTCGTTGTGGCAAATTAGGAGCTACATGATTCAGAATCATATGTAGAAATCTCGGATACATTAAAAATCTTTCCCGAGCAACCGCACGCCTCTGACGATCAATCTCATAAAAAATCAACTGACCAAAGCTGTAAGGCTTGTTGTAGGTCAGAGCAGTCATTGCCGATTGCATTGTTGCACCCATACCATCTGTACCAGCTTTCCAACCAGACATGCACACTATCATCATGTGCATAAGAAACCGCCACTGATCTAACAAAAATCCTTTCCTCCTCTGAGAGTCTCCCAACGGACCCGAATACCCCATACGCAGAAACACACCATCTCTGAAGGAGGCCGAAAATTCAGTAGGATCATCAGTAGTTTCAACCCCAAGCTGTAAAGCTACCCTTATCTGTTCGGCCGAGAACTGTACCACTTGATTGTTAACTATAGCGCGCATAACTGGAGGATCAACCCTACAGTCATATTCAACTGTTCGCCAAAAGTGTTCAATATTTGGTAGTGAAATGGGAAGAGTAGTCGTGATGGTGTGAAAAATACGTGAGCGAACGAGAAATGAAATGATCTCACGATAGTCGTCTATACCAAGAGCATCCGGATCCAAAGTGATATACATGTTGTGACCCGGAAAGAACTGTCGGTTATTATCTCCACCTTCATCACCACCAGCACCACCAGCACCTGCCACAGCAGCCATATCTGCAAAATAAACGAGCCAAGTCAGATCATAATACCAACAGTTGACAAATTCGCCCAACATGACTTAGGCGAAGTTGGAATGTCAGCGAAGTTATGGGACAGGCGAAATTGACAAGTTCACTCAAACCCTAACTTTGCCCTATGAACGGTGCACAAATAATACCCAGGTAAGGTTTTTAATGTCCGATCAAAGAATATCAATACAAACAGTGGAATACGATTAGAGAGATGAATCACTAATAATCACGAATATCCTTCAGCTCGGACCGACAAAGAGCAACGAGGGTTTGGTTCATTAATGAACCTAAAACATGTCATTTTGGATCAGATTACTTAATGATACAAAAGAATTATGTAACATAAAATCATGACGAACCTTACCACACGAACGGAAAAAGATTTTAATAAGTTTTGATTCAGGGGATAAGTTCGCCGAGGGTTTGTGTAGTTTAGAGGTTTTGACCCAATTTGACCACCGTTTTCCCTTATATACCACAAAAACCCAGCAGCGAAGTTAAGGATAACTTTGGCCTGCTGTTTATAACTTTGCCTTAGGTCAACCCCTTGGTCAACTTCGCTTATTTTGTCACCAATTAACTTCGCCATTTAGTTAACTTCGCCCGAATAGACTTACAAACAGTAACATATAAAGTGGATCAAAGGGCAACATGCTTTTAAAATTCTCCAAAAAAGATTTAAACTTAACGATCAAAGAACCAAGTAACCAAGTTTTATAAAACTAAACCATAAAACGAAATGCATAACGAAAATTTGAGTAATAAAATAAACGGGATCAAATTTCAGTCGTGATGAGAACCTACATGTTTTAGAAAACATCCGAACAGGAATCATACTAATTAACTGGCTGTCACATAGATCCATGTTCAGCGGTATTATGACATAAAGAAACAGGTTGTAAGCAGGTATAAAACTTCGTATGGTTTTCATCGCTTCTGTGATACGGATTAGGTTCAATTAAGCTCAAAATTTAGATGGACATCACATGAGATATTGTGATGCCTCCTATCTATTCTCAAGGCGTATTTGTCTTTCCCCAAGTCACCCCGAGTTGACTTCGACCCGTAGTGTCTGATTAAGCAATGAGCACGCGTCTATTTTCTGAGTCTTCTTCACATTCTTTCTTATACTTGAAAAATTCTTTCTAGCCTCTTTCTAGATATTTGTAATAACATAAGCTTCAGAAGGCTTAATAATAATAACTTGATTTTTGATTTTTTTTATTTTATTATTTTTTTTAAAGAAAGACATTAATACAACTTCAAATTGAGGACAACTGCAAGTCCCGAATCTGGATCACTGCAGGTACTTGACACTATTTTTGCGGGAATCAGAATACTCACGGGCTCGTGTATGACTGGGTAATCACTTTTCTGCCTATCATTCGGAAAGATGTATATGGAGACATGCACAACTCAAAATGATTCTTCACGTTAAATCGAGAAGTTTTAGTTTGTATCACTTCTACTTTTACGCACCATAGAAAGCTACCATAAAATACAATGACTGCTCTAGAGTCTTTTAGGCCTAATAACTTCACCAGTTAAGCACACAAAATCAGTTTTTCTATCACTTTCCAAGGTTGGATCAATTTTCTTTTAAACATCGTATTGAAACTTCTTACGAAGTTATAGACTTGAAAAATTATATCATCTCCCCAAAAAAAATTTTAAATTCTATCGCCTCGATCAAGTCAAAGTCTTCAGGTAAACGGCTATCCTGAAGATCCAATGGATCAGCTGGACCGACCACATACGAGTATGTGTCCTTCTAACTAAGTATGAACGACTATTTTTCAGCGAAAGAATAAAAATCCATCATAAACCGCCCCGGTCACTTTCAGTCATCTGGTTAATGGCTATCCTTATAATCCACACATAGAAGTAAGGACCAAACATATCCAAGGATATGTCCTTCAGACTTAAGTAACCGACATAATTTTAAGCGACAGTGATGGTTTTTTTTTTGAATAAAACTGAAAACAAGGTTACTCGGGATTGATCATCCCATTAAGCTCAACAAGTTTTTGAAAACGGGATCGGTCAAACGCTTTAGTAAAAAGATCGGCAAAATTATCCAGTGAATTAACCTTTTCAAGCACAATTAATTTCTTCTCAGCACAATCCCGTATAAAATGATGACGAATGTCAATATGTTTAGTTTTACTGTGTTTAACGGGATTGTTAGTTACTGAGATTGCAGCAGTGTTATCAATGAAAATAGGAGTTTGAGTGAAATTCAGACCATAATCGCGCAATTGCTGTTGTATCCATAAAACATGGGAGCAGCAGTTTGATGTTGCCATGTACTCTACTTCGCAGGTAGAAATGGCTACTGAGGTCTGCTTCTTGCACTGCCACGACACCAATCTTCCTCCGAGAAACTGACATCCACCGGTTGTAGACTTCCTGTTCTGATTGCAACCTCTATAGTCAGAATCTGTGTAAGCTACCAAATCCAGTTCTCCCCCTTTCGTGTACCATGGTCCCAACTTGGGTTTTCCTTTGAGATACCATAAGATTCTCTTCACTCCCTTCATGTGAGATTCCTTCGGATTTGCCTGAAAACGAGCACAAAGACAAACTGCAAATATAATATCAGGTCTAGATGCTGTTAAATACATTAAAGAACCTATGATTGCCCGATATTGAGTGGGATCCACATCTTCATCACTGTCGGAATCAGCACCCAGTTTGTGATTGACGCAGATTGGAGTGTCAAATGGGGTACTATAATCCATCTTGAATCGTTTGAGCACATCATGGACATATTTCATTTGATGAATAAACATGCCATCTTTCTTTTGATCTACCTGCAATCCCAAAAAGAAAGTTAATTCACCCATGGCGCTCATCTCAAATCTCTTCTTCATGACCGCTTCAAATTCCTGACACATAGTAACTCTTGAGGCAGCAAAAATGATGTTGTCCACATAAACCTGAACAAGTAGAAAATCTCCCCCTTTTCTCTTGAAAAATAGCGTACTATCAATCTTTCCTCTCTCGAACCCATTCTCTAGCTAGTAGTCTGAATCGTACCGACTTCCAGATCATCCTCAAGATTTGAAGAGAGTTCATCAGTGTGAGATTGAGGTTGAGTGTGAAATGGATTGTA
Source organism: Bidens hawaiensis (assembly GCF_021521415.1). Taxonomy (NCBI): domain Eukaryota; kingdom Viridiplantae; phylum Streptophyta; class Magnoliopsida; order Asterales; family Asteraceae; genus Bidens; species Bidens hawaiensis. The sequence goes on from NW_027494970.1 coordinate 111,812, forward strand.
GAATTCATCTTCATTCGAAACAGCAGGAGTGTCAACCGCACTTGACAAGGTTGGTTGATTTTCATCATATTGCGGACGTTGCACAATGGTCTCCTCGTCGTCATACAGAATCTGTGAAGCAATTTTCTCATCAATGTCTGCAAAATCCAAATAGGGCATATTAAAAGATTTGAAAAGCTTATCATAGTCGAAAGCCTCTGCCGGTCCCATGCTAGGCCTTGGTGATTTGTAACTGGTAATGTCAGTGTTACAGACCACCTCAACCTTGCTGTTCGATAAATTAAAGACTCTTCTGTTGGGTGTCCCAACAACATAGCCAACTAAGATACCTTCGTCGGCTTTCTCACCAAATTTAGAGTTAGTCTTTAATATCGAACATGGGGACCCGAAATGTTCGAGACCCTTCAAGTTTGGCTTTCTACCATGCATAAGTTCATAACATGTTTTATTTAATCTTTTAACAGTTAAAACACGATTAAGGATAACAGGCTGTAGCAACAGCCTCAGCCCAGAACACCACGAGAAGTTTAGCATCTGCCAGCATGGTCCTGGTGCCTTCGATTAGTGTTCTATTCTTCCTCTCAACTACTCCATTTTGTTGCGGTGTATAAGTGGCGCTGTACTGATGCTCTATTCCTTTCTGTAAGCAGAACATCTCCATCTGGTAGTTCTTGAACTCTGTACCATTATCACTCCTGATGTACTTAACCTTTCTCCCAACAATATTTTCAACCTTGGTAATCAAGTTAATTACCAACTGAACTGTCTCATCTTTTGCCTTCAAAAAATAAACCCAGGAGTATCGAGAGTAGTCATCGGTCACAACCAAGCAATATGAGGTTCCTCCTAGACTCTTTACATTCATAGGACCAAAGAGATCCATGTGAAGTAGGTCTAGGGTGCTGACAATAGAGTTAACCTTCTTTGAGTGATGAGGCTTTTTGTGTTGCTTTCCTTTCTTGCACGACATGCATTGATCTTCAAGGTTAAAGTTCTTCAACGGAACCCCAAGTACCAGCCCGTTCTTGACAATGTAGTTCATCTTACGAAGATGTATATGACCCATTCTTCGGTGCCACAGTTCTGACTCAGATTCTGTTGCTTTTGACAGGAGACATGATTCTTCTGTGGTTATCTCGGTTGATCTCATATCCATCACATACGTGTTCTTCTCTCTTGGAGCTCTCATTACAACCCACGTCTCTGGTATCTTGAAACTAGGATAAAGTACGAGTGCCTCATCTTTAGTAAAATGAACAGTGTATTCTTTATCACAAATCTGAGAAACACTCAATAGGTTATGCTTCAATTCTTCTACAAAATTCACCTTTTCCAACTTTATTCTCCCATTCGTCACAGTCCCAATACCACTAATTCTTCCTCTACTTTCCCCTGCAAAACTAACCCTTCCTCCTTGAACAAATTTCCAGTCACGTAACAATTTCTTGTTACCAGTCATGTGCCGAGAACAGCCACTGTCAACAACCCACATATTGTTTCCCTGTTTGACTGTTCCTGCACAATTAAAGAAATAGATTAAAATCTGGGGACCCAAGACCTTCTGGTCTTGGGTTGATTAAATCTGCTTTCCGGCATCCAGTATCTTGGTTGCCCAATGTTGGACCCCGTATGATTCGTATCAATAACAATAACCACTAACAGATCTCAGATCTGTGTTTATACTATTAATACGATTAAGGATCTAGCTCATAATTAACATTGATTCAGTGTTATATATGTATATCTATTATCAATATATTATTTGTATAATATTAGGTAAAGCTTGAGACAGAGTTTGGACAACAATTCGTTAATTAACTCACCAAAACTTTTTATTAAAACGTGAACAGGAGTTCACTATATATAGAAGGTGATCTGGTTCGCTAACATCCCCTAGTGAACCAGCCTCTCCTTCGTTACATACATTAACATAGCGAAACACCCCCTGATTCGTTAACATCCCCTAACGAATCAGGAAGGAATACATTTAATGTCTAGTTCACTAACATCCCCTAGAGAACTAGACTATAACTTAACGAACTAGCTATTAAATAAATTAATTATTACATTAATTAATAAATAAAACATTAACGTTAAATACAAAGACTCTAGACGCACAACCGTGAACTAACAGACACCCCCTCGTCTTGAGCTCTTTGTCTTTAACTTATTTGAAGCGCTTGGACTGCCAGTCTCTGCAACTATGAATTCCATGTTCATGACACACACGAACAACTCGTTGGAATTGCATAGCCAGGTCGTAATCTTCACAGCACTCGAACAAAATCTGCTTCCTGAAGAGCACGTCATTGTCGGTCTCTGATAAATTAACCAACCACATCGGGTCGATTATCTTGATAAACTTAGTCTTCAGACCTCTTCCCAAAACAATGACGGCCTCGCTGGTGTGGTTGTCATAATACCAGCGGTTGAAAGACAGATAAATATCTTGTGGCATTGTCTTCACAGGAACCTGCTTCATAGTCTTGGGCGGCTTCACTTTCAAAACAAGTTTCCTTCAGCAAGTCCTTGGATCACTCTCGTCGATACGCTTTTGTCTAGGGACTTGAGGCTTAAAGAACTTGAAGCCGTGATTGACCTCAAAGAGAAGATGCCGATGAAACATATCAGCATGCTGGTGACCCCCACGATTTATAAACGGACGTCTCGCGAGGGTTCGTACATCCCAACGCGGTAGAGTTAAAACGTCTCTTATAAACTAATAATACTGGACACCCTTCTCCCATTTGATTATACATACCTTAAGGTCCGAATCATAAGCCCATGAAACAATGTCACCGTGTACCTTTGAAACGATCTTGAAGGTAGTCACCTGATTAGCCTTAACCCAAGCAGCAGCAGTATCTTTTCTTTCTTGATCTACATAACGATAAGCACTGATAATTTTACCCACTTTATAACGTTTGAACCATCTTTCTACGTCCTCATCAGTCACTTCTTTGAGTGAGGGTACTGTTCGCTGCACAACCTTTTCCAATTCATTATCAGTCTCTTTAAACACCTCTTCTTGAAATACCGGAGCACCTTGATCAACGTTCGTGTGTTGATACAAGTCCGGGTACTCATCAGCGGTCACATCCTCCATTTCTACATCCTCATTCTCATAAATAAAGTCCGTATTCATCTGAAGTGACGGATCAACTTCCAAACCTTCCTCATTCTCTACCTCAACATCGGGCTCAGCTTCTAAAGCATTTATCTGATCATCATTCAGCCCAAGTAGTATAGAAATCTGCGTCCGTGTCAACGATCTTTCTACAAACTCCCCAAACTCTAACTCATCTCTATTCACCACACTCTTAACCACCCCTGATCCATCAACAAATATCACTTTGTTAGCTACAATCATTTCAATTGGCTTGGCAGCTGTTGGATCTTGATAAATAATAATTTGTTTGCTCGAATCATCACCGCCACTAACACCAGCACCAGAGGATGAACCATGCGATTGTTTAGGCTCACCTCCTGCACCGAATTCATCAGGATCTTTATCGTCGTTCTTGAGTTTCTTTAGGGCATCTTCTTTACAAGTTAATTGTAAAATTAACTCTTCTTGTTCTTTTAACTTCACCCCCTGAGACTCAACAATCGCACGCAACGATTTCGTCTCCTTCTGACAAAATGAAACGTAACTCATCAATTGCTTCTGATGTTTCATGAGTCGTTCTTGGTTCTGTCGATCTGCTGCCATTTGATTTTCATAAAGATGCAGCAGATTTAACAGCATCTCAGTCTGACGACCAGGTGGCAAGTTGTATAAGGATGGGTGTACCGGTTGAACAGGTCCTTGAGGCTGAGTGATTCTCATGAATGAGACATCACTAGGCGGAGGTGGAGGAGGAGGAGAAGTAGTTGTTGGCGGAGGAGGAGGTCTCATTGATGTAGTAAGAGATACTGTAGACAATGCAGCAGGAGGTCTCGGTATCTCGGTTAACGCCATTTGAGGAATAAGACCGAGCCTCTCGTGTGACACCAACGTCGTCGTCAAAGTAAGCATCGGAGTGCTAGTAGTTAGCGGCACCGCCGAGCTTTAAGGCGTTGTATGACGTGGTGGTGGGGTTCCAATGATTACCCCAGCCCCAGCAGACACACGGGGCTTATTTGATGGTTCACCAGTAGCTACAGCTTTACCCTTTCTTTTTCTTTCCAGCTGAGCTTTCATGGTGGCAGCTAGAGCAACATCGACTGCATCTTGTTGTTCTTTAAGAGCTCGTTCACCAGCTCCATCATCACCATCATTCCCATCACTATCACAATCATCATCTCCACCATCACCGTTCCCACCCTCTCCCCCTTCACTCTCGGAATCCGAATCATCGTGGATCCAGTGCTCATTAGGAGGACATACATAATCCGGATTGATTATATGACCAATTTTCCGTTTATTCTGTGGTTTCTCCTTTCTATAAGTTAACATACGATGAACGGTATCTGCTGTCATATGTTCCTGATGAAGTACATCATTCACCAACGTCTGATCAATCACCAAATTCGGAATCTAATCTTGAATAATTAGCTGTAAAAAGCGAGGATACATCAAGAATTTCTTTTATTGAAGAGTTTGCTGAACCTGTTCCTTCAAATGATCAAATACTGACTCTGAATAATTATACGTCTTGTTCAGAATCAAGGCAACAAAGGCCGACTGCAAACTCAGTCTACACTCATCAAAATGAAGTAAAACGTGTAGCAGATACTTGTATGGTGCACACACCCCATTCTTATTCAACATGGACTTAAGAATATTTCCATTATAGTGCAAACGGGTGAATAGTCCTCTAATTAATGACCTGTCAAATTCACTCGGGTAATCATCATTATCATCGAATTGACGTACTCGGCGAATCACTACAACATCAATTGTAATTGGAGTTTGATTGATTGTAGCCCTGATGATCTGATTTTCTTCAACATATGCAGCCGTGTTCCAAAATTGTCTGATAATACTTAGATACACCTTTGGTCTAGCAGTGATAGCATAGTGTATCTTTGATCGTCGTAAGAAAGTCAACAAATCTCCAAATGTTTTCAAATCAGGTACATCTTGATCAACATAAGCACAAATGTTGTGCTTTTTATCAAACGGCAATAAGATCACTTCAGCTTGTTGATCTTGTTGATCCTGTGGAGGTTGTTCTAGTGGTGGTTGATTTTGTTGTTCTTGATCAGCCATGTTTTACTGTATAAATAAAATCAAATATGAGAAGAGATATCAAAATATATCAACATATCTATAGATGGTGTATATACGTAATCAAAGGATATGTATAATTAATATATTTACGCGTATTAGATGTTTTAAATTCTTTAATTAAATTAATTGAACATATAGTTAATATAATTAAATAAAAAAAATGAAATGTCATTCGTTAACTTCTCACTGATTCGTTACAATACTGTAACGAATCATGTGATTCGCTATCAAGTAAATTAACTAACGAACTGAGCATAGCGAACTACTATTTAATTATGACGAACTAAGATCTAATTCGTTATATTTTAGACGAATCCACAACTGATTCGTGTAATGCCTTATTCGCACAGCTAGTTCGTGTAGAATCTTAACGAATTGGACACGAAACAGTCCCAATTCGCTCAGACTAACGAATGGTCCAATAATTCAGACTTGTTCTTTGACCAGCTTGGTCAAAGTCAAAATCAAAATGAACAACAATAGTCAACATTATAAACCCAGATACAATTAGGCCATAACCATCATCGAAGCATCAAGATAATCAGCTCGTTGAGCTCGGAATCACACTAGTAAGCTTAGGTGGATGAGATTGAGACTCAACACCTAGATGTACTGAGGGTTAAACGAACAAACTATAAACACGGAGAACATGAATCATCAATTAACCCAGCAATCAATAATCAAATGATGATTAAAGTCCACCAAGGGTATCAGAATGACATTTCGATCACAATGACATCTAATTCATCAAGTTTATCAACACAAATCATAAATAAATAGGGTTTATAAACTCGGAAACCCTTAAAACACTAAAAGTTCATAATTTAACTATCAAACCTTAGAAATTCAAATCTATCCTTGAAATGTCAAAACAAGAAGGTCGAGATTTCAGAGAAAATTTTGAATAAGGTTACTTTAAGGTGAAGGAAGAAGGCGAACAGTGGAGAACTATTCGTTTTCTTGTCTTTTAAAACCTTGCACACAACCCGAGGTACAGCTGGCACGAAGTAGGCACTTCGTTTGAATTAACGTTAGCGAATTAGCCCATTCGTTAATTAATTCGTTAACTTAGGTTAACGAATCACTTCCTGATTCGTTACATTAAATTAGCGAATCAAGATATGATTTGTGGCGTGATTCGTTAAATATGCATAACGAAGGGATGATTCGTTACAGAGTGCGGAAGCGAATTAGGTTAGCGAACCAGAAGCTAGTTCGCTAAAGAATCACCTAGTTCGTTATCCATAAATAACGAATTAGCATTTAACAAATTAAAATCTTTATTTAATTTTAAATTTAAATAATTAAAAATTAATTAAATAATAAATAGAGTTAACTTAAAACAAATTACCGAGAAACTTTTATCCCGATAATTAAATACTTTAAAAAAAACCTTTCACTTTTACGAAACATAACTTAAAATATTTTGAATAATATGTAAAGAAAACAAGATAAAATATTTTTGGTATTTTTTAAAAAAAATAAAAGAATGTATATACAAGAAAAAATATCCGAAACTAAAATCTTTTTCAAAAGCAGTACATATTTTTGTATTTTTGTCGAGTTTGAGCAGAGAATCATATCGACCAAATTGCCCTTCCATCACAGTTTTATTTCAGCGATATTATGACTGGCGATAAGTCGGTCATTGGTATTGTTATCCACATAAATCTAATAACACACATTCAAGTATTTTTGTGATATGATTAATTTGTTCAATTAAAGCACAGAATATCAGAAACTATCAGCCTCTAATCTCGGTTCAAGCTTAATTTGATTTTTGCCAAATCACCCCAAATTGACTTAAACCATTATATTGTTGATCAAAATTTTTGATACCAATTTTGAAATTTTGAGCAATGCATCAAGTTTCCTTTACTGTGAGTGAGTATGCACGAGTCCATCTGTCGGCTTACATACATTGTATCCCCTGGGGTCCGTTTCTTAATGGTATTAAGACGCGCGCAAGGGAGGAACAAATGTATGACTAACAGCGGATTTTGATCAAGTCAGTAATTTAAATTGTACGAAGTACAACGGTGATCAAGTTTAATGACTTTGGGTTTGCTTCTTGAAAGCGAGTGAAATATTCATGCTTATGAATACCCAGATGATTAAGCCGCATAAAGACTCACAGTGTCCAGAATCCTAACGCTTGTTATTTGCTTTATTTTATTTTTTGGTGATAAACAAATATAAGGCTTGAGTATGACTGGTTATTACATTTCTGCCATCCTCACCAAGACTTTTGCTAGAGACTAACACCTCTTTCAATTTGGCGTTTCTTTATGTTTATATCACGTACTTTACTCTACTGGGTTGTTTTAAGACCTACCAATGCACCAATGCAATTAAGCACACAGTCTTTTAAGCTTACTTTTTGCTGGATTTGGGGTCAAGATAATCAATGTACTATCATGTTCTCTTTGTGCTTCAAAAACTCAAAATTTTGAGGAGCATAAAATAAAGAAAAGATAAATTTAATCGCCCCAGTTAACTTAAGTTTATAAATAAATGGTTAACCATCAATTCACAAGTGAATAATAGGACCAAGACATGCAAGCATGCTTCACAAACTTAAATAACCGACATAATTTTCAGCGAGAAAATAATTTAAAAACGTCTGCAAAAATCTTTTTCGTTTTTCTCTATACAAACTTTAAAAACACAATATTTTTGTCTTTTTCAATTTTCTTATAAACAAAATAACCTTCACAATCTTTTTGGATTTTCGGATTTTTCTGTACAAACATAAATCACATTCTTTTTGGTTTTTCAAAATTTTAAAATGTTTTTGGTTTTTCTAAATATTTAAAAGAAAAACATTAAAGAACAGAAATCACAATATTTTTGAATTTTGAAATTTTTTAATGTTTTTGGATTTTATCTATACAAACTCAAAGCACAATCTTTTTGAATTTTCTAAAATTCTCCCCCTAAAACCTAAAAACATAAAGAAGTTAAGCTAAAACAATAAAGCAATTTAAAGATAATTATCCTAATTTTAGGATCTCAGCAAGGGTCTTCAATCCATTTAAACCAAGCAAAAAGTTAAAACGTGTTTTATCAAACGCTTTGGTAAATAGATCGGCTTTTTGAAAATATGTGTGCACTTTCTCAAGATCAATTAGTTTCTTTTCATAGCAATCCCGTATAAAATGATATCGAATTTCGATATGTTTCGTTTTAGAATGTTGTACGGGATTCTTGGTGATACTAATAGCAGCAGAATTATAAATTAAAATGGGAATAGTAAGAAACTTCAAACCGTAGTCGCGAAGATGTTGTTGTATCCACAATACCTGGGAACAGCAACTCGAGGATGCAACATATTCAGCTTCGGCAGTTGAAGTGGAGACCGTTGTTTGCTTCTTACACTGCCAGGAAATAAGCCGGTTTCCTAAAAATTGACATCCTGCAGTAGTAGACTTGAAATTGATCTTGCATCCTCCATAATCTGAGTCTGAGTAGGCGGGTAAGATCGAAAGTATTATCTTTGGGGTACCATAACCCGATGTCAGGATTTCCCCGTAGATATTGCAAAATACGCTTGACCGCTGCCAGGTGAGTCACTCGGGGACAAGCTTGGTACCTAGCACACAAACAAACAGCAAACATTATGTCGGGTCGAGAAGCAGTTAAATACATTAGAGAACCAATCATAGCATGATAAAGGGTCGGATCAACGGTATCCTCCAATTCATCCGGTGATAAATTGTGACCCACTGGAAGAGGAGTAGAAGGGATTTTTCCGGCAGTAATCTTGAACCGTTCCAAGACATCGTTTACATATTTTGTCTGATGAATGAAGATTCCCTTATCAGACTGGTGAACCTGCAGCCCAAAAAAGAAATTCATCTCTCCCATCGAGCTCATCTAGAACTTGGTCTGCGTAGACTTCTCGAACTCCTTACATAATTTGTCGTTCGTAGACCCAAAGATTATGTCATCAACATAAATCTGAACAAGCAGAAGATCATCACCAATATTCTTGTAAAATAAAGTGCAGTCAACCGTTCCACGTTTGAAGCCGTTATCCGTCAAATGGTCGGAGAGCGTGCCATACCAAGCTCTCGGGGCTTGATGAAGACCATATAATGCATTGTTTAAACGGTAAACACGGTCAGGATAATCAGGATCCTCAAAACCTGGAGGTTGTAGGACAAACACTTCTTCGTGTAATTCACCGTTGAGAAAAGCACTTTTAACATCCATTTGATAGACCTTGATATTCTTATAAGCTGCATATGCCAGGAAGATTCGAATCGACTATAATCTTGCAACTGGAGCATATACCTCTGTGTAATCAATACCCTCTTGCTGATGAAAACCTTGCACCACTAGACGTGCTTTGTTTCTGACAATCACCCCTCGATCGTCCTTCTTGCACTTAAATACCCACTTAGTCGGAATGGCTTTCTTGACTCTAGCAGGTTTGTCTATTAAGTCCCAAACACCCAAACGTGCAAATTGCTGTAATTCTTCTTTCATAGCTTCTACCCAAGAAGGATCTTCAAGTGCCTTACGAGCTGTCGTTCTCTCAACTTGAGATAGAAAACAAGAGAATTTAGCAAGATTTACAATTCCCGAAGAATGTAAGTTAGTGTAAGCACACAATATGTATTATCACTTGACGAAGCAACTTGATGACGTGTACGAATGCGCACATCAAGTTCTCCAATGATGTTTTCCTGTGGATGATATCCATGAATCCGAAGAGTGGGATTCTCAGGAACAACAACATTGTCAAATAAGTTAAGTGTAATGTTCACCTAACTCGGGAGATGAAACATTATCACTAGCAACTGGAGAAACAACTTGAGGTTCTTCAGTTGGAGCATCTGGTTGAGCTTCAACATCATTAGAACTTGAAAATCTTGGAATGGTCAAATGATCTTCAAAGTATGCTAGAACCAGATCTTCGTCGATGTGTTCAGTCGAAGGAGTAAATGAATTAAATAAACTATCGTAGTCAAACATCCAGTCTGGACCTTTCCCTTGAGGAGGAGTTGTGTACTTTTGATAGTCCACATGGTACCATTCTTCAACACAACCAGATGTGAAATTAAAAACCCTTTTCTTTGGAGATGCATATCCCAAGAAATACCCTTCGATAGCTTTTTCTTCAAATTTACCGGAATCCTTCTTCAACATTGTACACGGACACCCAAAAGGTTCCAGGTACTTTAAATTAGGTTTTCTATTATTTAAGAGCTCGTAGCTTGTCTTCTTGAGTCGTTTCACAGTTAGAACTCGATTAAGCATATAACAAGCTGTATTCACTGCCTCATTCCAGAATTGGACAGGAATCTTAGAATCAGCAAGTATTGTTCTTGCAGCTTCAATCAAGGTTCTGTTCTTTCTTTTAGCAACGCCATTTTGTTTAGGTACATAGGGTGCACTATATTCTCGGTGAATTCCCTTTTGGATACAGAAGAAATCCAACATAGTGTTCTTGAATTCAGTACCATTATCACTTCGGATTCTCCTCACCTTTTGTTTATACAATGATTCGATCTTAGTAATAAGGTTTTGTACCAAAACCGGTGTTTGATCCTTCGAACTCATAAATAACACCCACAAATATCTTGAATAATTATCAGTCACGACAAGACAATACCAGTCTCCAGAAATACTCGCACGATTCACTGGACCAAACAAATCCATATGAAGTCGTTCTAGCGGAGTATCAATGGAATGAATACCTTAGATGGGTGTGATTTCTTCTTTTGTTTTCCCTTCTTATAAGCAACACAATGATCTGATAACTTAAATTCTTTAACGAGACACCCTCAACTAAGTCATTTGCCATTAAATAATTCATCTTTCTGACATGTATGTGACCCATTCTACGATGCCATAGAATCGAGTCTTTCTCGGTTGCTTTTGAGACAAAACATGTTTCGATCGATGTGGATACCTTAGAACTCATATTTAAGACATAAATATCATTTGATCGTGGTGAACACATGATAACCATGTCCTCGGGAATAACATAACCCGGTTTCAAGATAAGACATTCTTTGTCAGTAAATATCGTAGTGTACTTTTTATCACAAATTTGCGATGCACTCAATAAGTTATGATCAACTCTGCCGCAATAATTCACTTTCTCAAACGTAATGTGACCATTTGAAACTTCACCCTCTTGTGTGATCATGCCCCCAGAATTTCTAGCAAACGCTGCATAACCCCCTTCAATATTTCTTACGTTGGTTAATAGGTCGAGATTCCCAGTGATATGACGAGAAAATCCGCTATCCATAATCCAGTTTTCACCAGAGATGGTCTTGGATGAACCCTACACACAAACAAAAGTGATTAGTTCAAAAAGGCAGTCCAGGCCTCGGTCTTGGGCACCTTTTGGTTTTCTCTTTGATCATTAATTTGAACAGATTTCAACTGTTGTTCAACCACTTGTGAATAAGTTACCGGCTTCCTAGACTTTCGTCTTAAATAAGCTACCTGAACAATGTTTGAATTCTTGTTCTTACATATGGGTTCAGTTGGAACGAATTTTGGTTTCACTTAACTATGTGTCTCATTGACATGAAGAACCTTCCGAGGATTCACATTAGAGAACAAAATATGAGTATCATCAGCATACGACACATGTCGTTTCAGGATCTCCTTGACCAATGGAATTGGCTTTGATTTGTCCTTGATAAAAGGATGAAGATTCTTATAGTTCTGCTGACTACAATTCCTCACAACATGACCCTGTTGACCGCACAAGAAACAACTTCACATGTCTACACGATGTTGTTGCGAGGTATTTGGAATGAATGATGCAGACGGTTGATGATGACTCACATTTTTGGTCATACTTTTTGCAAACTCATCAGATAATTCAGACTTCTTCTTTAGGTAAAAATCTAAATTAGAACAGTTCGAAAAACTTTTTAGTGTATCTGTCCCATTTGACTTCACAAAGTTAATTTTCTTAGCTTGTTTTAAAAGTTGTTTTGCCTTAGTCAATGGATCAGATTGAACTGATGTTTTTGTTTGAGCATACACACGTTCAAGTTCTTGAATTTTTGAAGTTTCATTGATAAAGACACTTTCAATAAGTTCAGGTTTGATGATACTTATTGGAATTTCTTTTTCTGTGAACATCGTGTCTATTCCTTTTAACTTAAAAACTCTAGCCGATGTAGACTTAGAACTCGGAGGATTAATGAAACGCATTAAGTCCTCGTCAGAAATCTTTGGTTTAACTGACTTCTTTGCCCTCACTGGTTTGGTTTTTACAGTTTCTTCCTTGTTCACTTGAGATTTGAATGAACCATACACAGCTTCCTCAAACTCTTGAGGTTCGCAAAGAATATGATTAGAACTAGGAATGTTCTTATTCTTGTGTATAATCTCAGGTTCAAACACATCTTCAATAATCACTTTGTCAACATTTTCAACAAAGACCTTTTTACTTTCCACATGAGGTTTTTGAGGAGCAACTTGGGGTTTGACAATTTCAGTTTTAACCAATTTAGGTTTTTCAGAAATCACAGATTCTTTTTGAATCAAATCCTCTTCTTTTTTTGCAAAAGGATTAATTTTATAATCATTATGGAAAGGTGGTGGAATTTCAACAAAACCAATACCTTTCTTGGAATCCTTTTGTTTTCCAGATACCTCAATGATTTCATTCAACAGAAAAGATGAATTTCTAAATTTCCCCAATTTGTTCTTCAACTCAAGAACCTCATTCTCAAGCTCAGTTATCTTTGAACGATGATTCAAAATCTCTTGAAATTTTTGTTCATTAATTGTCATCTTCACAGATAACTCAGCCTTGAGATCGTGGTTACTTGTCGACAATGCATCAATCTTTTCTCGAGATCTCATTTGAGACTCAAGAGATTGTCGATAAGTATCCTTAAGAGAAGCAATTTCTCTTATTATACTATCATTTTGATTTTTCAATGCTTCTAACTTAGATTTGTTAGATTCACAGTCAACACATGATGCTTTAACAGATGAAGTAGCAGAAATAGAATTACTAACCTCGTTAATCTTGGCCATGCAAGCAAACATTGATTCGGAAGGCTTGTCGCAAGAGTCGTCAGAATCAGATCCAGAACCATTATCGGAAGACATCTCACTAGCAGTTGCATCTTGAAAATCATTGTGTAATCCAAACATAGCCAAATTTGCTTGAACGTCATTGCATAGTAACCGTTGTGACCAGTCGGTTCCATCTGCTAACATTTCTTGTGTTGTAGAAGAAGATGGTTTCTTTTCAGCATCACTTCCTCGTGGTGTAGAAGCATTTTGACTTTGACCACGAGGACCAATGTATTCTTTCCTTGGTTTGTCACATTCCTTCGCGAAATGCCCAAATTCTTGACAATTATAACACTTTACTTTTAATTTGTCAAAACCCAACTTCTTGTTTAAAGCTGGAAGATCTTTTCCAGTTCTCTGCATGAATCTTTTAACTTTATGGACGATCATAGCCATGTTCCATTTTAAATCCATGATTTCTAGATCAACTCGATCTATCTGATCATTGTCCTCATCTGTTAAATCACTTGTGGCAATCTTACTACTCACTAAGTTTTCATATGAAGACATAAAAGCTGTCAGAAAAGCAAAGTTTTGCTCAGCTTCCTTCATATTAACACTAGGTGGTGTAGCAAATGGATTTGTATTAGTTGAACTTCCAGAACCACCCGAATTACCAGCAGAGTAGAAACAAACTTTTGAATCATTCAACATAGTTGATTCTTGTTCACTTGCAGCATGAGTAAGAAAAGCAGTGATTGGAGAGATCGTTGAACTAAGAGGCATACTTCCACAATAGAAAGCTGGATCTTGATTTTCTTTGGAGGATTTTTTGACACTTAAGATCGTATTCTCTAGCTTCGATCTTTTGTAGAAATTCAAGTGCCGTCAAGTCTTCATTCACAAAATAGTCATTCTCTTTCAAAACCATTAGAAATGTTGAGTAAGAACTTGGAAGCACACTTTTAATAGTGTCAATTTTATCCCTTTCAGAAATTTCCATTTTCATCTTGTCCATTTCAGCAATTAAATGACTAAATCTTGTATTCATCTCTTCAACTGTTTCTCCCTTCAATAGATTAAAGTTTCGAAACTGAAACTTGAGCATCACTTTCTTACTCTCAGCTGTGTTTCCCATGCTTCTCATACGCAGATGTTGAAATAAAGACGCACATCTCTTGATACTACCAACTTGATGAAAGATATTTTCTGGTAATGCCATAGTCAGAGTAGAATAGGCTTTTATCTCGATTTCTAAAGCTTTCTTCTCTTCTTGTGAGTATTGAGAAACAGCTTTAGGAGTATACCCAATAGTATCATCACCAATCATTGGTGCCACATAAACTTCATCAAGACAGTAAGAGCAATCAGGATGAACAAATCCCAAATGTGCACGAAACCGAGGCTCCCACTTGGCAAAGTCACTGAACTTCATCAATCTTGGACAATTAGAATGGGAACCAATCTCAGTATCAAGTTGCAACATCTGTTGCATTAACATGTTTTGAGACGCTAATGCATACATACCGGCCATCTTTGAAAAGTTTCAAAAATTTAAAGGGTGTAACAAATAAAATTTAACAATCTGTGAACAGTTATAGCGAACTGTGAACAATTATAGCGAACTATGAACAGTGTTTAACGAATCAACTCTTAACAAGGTTAAGATTGACCAAATGGCGAAACAGATAACGAATGAGATGAAGGTTTAGCGAATCACAAGTCAACTTAACGAATTGACCAAACGAATCACAAAGGATTAGTTTAACGAATCACAAAGGATTAGTTTAGCGAATCACAAGTCAACTTAACGAATTGACCAAACGAATCACAAAGGATTAGTTTAGCGAATCACAAAGGATTAGTTTAGCGAATCAGATGATAATCAGTAACGAATCGCCAAAATAAACTTAGTGAATCACTAAGGATTGCTTAGCGAATCAGCTACAGTGGATTAGCGAATCACACTATAGCGAATCAGGTTGTTACAACCGTTTGTAACAAACTCTGACACCTTATGCCACGTGGCAAAGGTTGTTAGGACACAAATTCCAAGAAGAACACGTGTCACACGAATCGTTTAATCTAGATAGCGAACTAGATAACATGAACCAATAACTCACACGAACTGGCTAACGAACAAGGTAACAAAGTAACAAATTTGATAACGAATCACGACAAAACATATAGCGAATCACCAGGTTGATGATAACTAATCAGATTCATCTTTGAATCTTCAAATCTTCAAACATTCAAAGTGAATTTCCAGAAAATTATGAACATCAACCCAGAATCCCAGAATTGTTAAATCCGTAATACGACTTCGTTATTCAACCAAATCGAACAATCGACCTACCAATATCCTCGTAAACCAATTCCGAATCCAGTACACTAAACCTCGTAACCGATTAACACTCTAAACCAATTCAATTACACCAAAAACTATCCCCTGTTTCGGACTTAAACCGAATCCAAAACCAATCCACACAGATCCAATTCAAACCTCAATTCCACCTCACAAATCCTCTCCAATACCTTAACCAACACAAACTCAATCGAATCCGTCCATAATTCAACCAATTCAAACACAAATTGATTCAAAATCTCTTAAACAGAAAATTTAATAAAAATGATAACAAAATCAACATGAAATCAAGTGTATGAGCACCAACAGCTCTGATACCACTTGTTGGAACCCATATGATTCGTATCAATAACAATAACCACTAACAGATCTCAGATCTGTGTTTATACTATTAATACGATTAAAGATCTAGCTCATAATTAACATTGATTCAGTGTTATATATGTGTATCTATTATCAATATATTATCTGTATATAATATTAGGTGAAGCTTGAGAGAGAGTTTGGACAACAATTCGTTAATTAACTCACCAAAACTCTTTTAAAACGTGAACAGGAGTTCACTATATATAGAAGGTGATCTGGTTCGCTTACATCCCCTTGCGAACCAGCCTCTCCTTCGTTACATACACTAACATAGCGAAACACCCCCTGATTCGTTAACATCCCCTAACGAATCAGGAGGGAATACATTTAATGTCTAGTTCGCTGAAATCCCCTAACGAACTAGACTATAACTTAACGAACTAGCTATTAAATAAATTAATTATTACATTAATTATTAAATAAAACATTAACGTTAAATAACTCAAGATGCAAAACCGTGCACTAACACCCAAAGTTGGTTTGAGGAGAGTTTCTATAATTTCTGTAAGGAAAACTTCTAGAAGATTGGCTATGAGGCCATCCAAACCTTCGTGAGGTCATAGAATTATAATTATTGATTTGGTAATTTACCGGGAAAAAACGAGACTGATTTCTTTGAAATCTTGGAGTAGACCAACGATTGAAATTTGGTGTGTTAATGTTCTTACCAGCATTATAGTTAGTACTCGTTTTATACTCAGTTTTAGTAGGCCTCATATTTCTAGATTTTCTTTGTTTTAGAGGACAATCAGCGACAAGATGTCCTAATCTGTTGCATCTAAGACAACTTATGTTCGAATTATTTTGGTTGTTTCGAACTTTCATCTCAAAAGGTGTTGCAGATGTCGAGGTAGCGTTACTATCCGTTTGTCTCACATATGGTGGGACGAACGGATTTAGAGAAGATTTCTTTTCATCAAACTTATAGTCCTCCCCTCGTTTTAGTAACACAATCTCTTCTTTTATCTCACCCAATTCGGACGACTTGTCCGAATTTGACGAGATTGAGCTAGGGACAGAACTTGTGACATTAGAACTTGGCTTACTCGTTTCACTCTTAATAACTTCATTTTCTTTAGCAGAAATTTTTATAGGAACTGTCTGACTAATCTCAACATTCGTAGATTGCTGATTACTAGGATCATACGTATAGTTATTGTTGTATGGTGGTGGAACTTCAGAAAATCCAATTCCCCCTTTGTTAACCGGGGAACGTTGAACACTTATGATGTGATCTAACATTGCAGATGAGTTTCTGAATTGTTCAATTTTTCTGTTTAGTTCCACCACTTTTACCTGGTAATCAGCTATCTGTTTATCCTTTTTGGCTATTAGTTTGGTCTTTTCTTCTAACACTTCATAACTAAGATCAATCACTTGGATTTTTTCAGCAAGAGTTGCTTTAAGACTTCTGATATCCTTTTCACTAGCTTTTATTTTTACCGAGTAACTGTTTTTTTTAGTTTTAGAATAGTGATGTTCTTTTAGATTTTTAAATTGAGTATCCAAACTAACAAACTGATCAGTTAATGTGTTCAATTATTCAGACAGGTTTTCACATTGTTCACAATGAGGTTCAGAACTTACCTCAGAGAGCTCATCGTTCACTTATGCCATGTATGCTTGATCTTCCCCCGTCTCTCTTTCACTTCCTCCAGTTTTGATGTTTACCAAATTAGCCTGTTCGAATACCTCCTCAACTTGTATATTCCAGTTGTATCCACCGTTCTGTTGAGATACCATAGCTCTATTTTCACTACCACCCCCATTCTGTTGTGTAGTTCTGTTCTGACTTCATTCGACTCTCTCATTTGTGCACTCCTTAGCAAAGTGACCATGTTGTTGACAGTTATAACATCTAACCTTTGATTTATCATTCCTTGGTCTTTCTCCAACGAACTTTCTACCCGTTTTATTCATGAATCTCTTTACCCTTCTTACTATCATAGCCATTTGCCATTGCAGATCCATCTCCTCTAAGTCATCAGCATCGATCTGATCATAGTCTTCATCCAAAGTTGCAGGGTCGACTATTTTACCTTTGATGTAATTCTCATAAGATGCAATGAAGGTTGCATAGAGAGCAAACTGCTGTTCAGCTGATTTTACACTCATGGGAATCTGTGAGTAATTATTGCTTGGAGCATTGGATGAGAAACTACCAGTTGCAGTTTGAGGTTTTAAGGAATTACTACCTCCTGCTACGAAACATATATCACCATCCATATTGAGAGTCACATGACCATCTGGAGTGGAGTTTGATTCCCCCTTCGAATAGTAGGCGGTGGATTCTGATTTTGAACTTGAGCTTGAAGTGACTTTCGCACCATACATTCTCGGATCCTGAACCTGATCAGTTGGTGTCTCCTTTCGAACCATGTTTAGTTCAAAATTTCGTAACTTATTTACCACCGTTTCCAAATCAATCTTGTCGAAGTCCTTATCTTCTCTCATCAGAACAGTGTACATCTCCCATTTTGGTGGAAGAGCATCAAGAAGTTTCTCCACTATCTCTTCTTCCTTGTATTCAATGGAGTAGTTATTTAGCTCGGTCATCAAATGATAATATCGTGTGATGATATCATCAAGTGATTCGTTTTTCAGATACTTGAATACGGAGAATTGGGTTTTTAGCAGCTTTTTCTTGGAAGTACGTATCCCAACATTACCTTCATATCTATTCTCTAGTGCTTCCCATAGTTCTCTGACAGTTTCGTATTTTTTGAAGGTATGGAGAATCTCTTGTGGAAGTGCCATCGTTATAGCTGCATGCGCTTTGCTTTCTGCCTCATACATTTTCTTTTCATCATCTTCCATCTTACTGTACTTCTTAATCTGTTCACGACCTTCAAACATGGACGTTGGCGGAATGTACCCGTCTTGAATGCAAACCCACATCTTAGCGTCTTGATACTTCACAAACTGTTCAAACCGATCTTTCCATGCAACGAAATCAGTACCCTTCAGTAGTTTTGGAGCTTTAGTTGCAGACCCAGCTTCAACCTCCATCTTTACTAGTTCTGTGATGTTTATCGAAGTCATTGTTGAAAGAATAGAGATTCAAGAATCAAAAACAAGGTTATGTGAAACAGCTATAGCGAAGTTAGTACAACTTCGCTGGACTATAACTTCGCTGGACTATAACTTCGCTTGGACTATATCTTCGCTTAAACCCTATAACTTCGCTAAAACCCAACGTATTGTGACGGCAACTTCGCTTGACAAACGACAGGTTTTGCAGGTTTTAGTTAAGTTGATTGCGAGAGACATGAGGGTGATTAGGAGGTATATTTGTTGAGGGAATATGGGCAAGAGACAAAAACGAGGTATTTCAACGTAAACTCGTTCCGCGAATGGTCAAACGGAACGATCTTAACACCATTGTTATTATCCCGAACCACACAATCACGAGCAAAATGCTCTGATACCACTTGTAGTTTCCCAGCCGGATCTACACAGGAATATCTCGTAACACAAGGGTGCAGAATTCCCACATAATACGATACGAGTGTAAGACAAATAATACGTTTAATCGGTAAAACAAACACGCGGAATAATATTGTAAACTTGATATATTGCAACTTGCCAACACGTGATGCTTAAGATCACAAAATACTCGTTCAGCCACAAACCTTGACCCTAAAACCCGAAGTTGAGGTTTATATATACCTCGACAACTTCGCCTAACATGCTAGGCGAAGTTGTCATAACTTCGCTAGGTCCCCAAGTTCGCGTATACATACCAGCGAACTTACATAATCAACAGTATTCGACACGTAACAAAAAAACAAAACATTACAGACACAGACAAAACACGAGATACTGAACTACTGACATCATGCACCAACACTTGGTCTTGACCATCTTCTGATATAGTCTTCCATGCTTTCTACCTCTCCAACATCAAACAATTCTTGATTAGAGAAAACATGATAGATTGGTAGAAAGAGATAATCATTCTTGATGGTTTCTTCATTCTTCTTGCTGTTCTTTTCATTTGTCCTTTTTGAGGACAATTTTCTTGATCTTTCATTATTTTTCTTTCCCTTAGATCCACCACATAGATCAAATGACCTATGTTCCCTTCTCATTTGCTCGTGATGTTTCTTCATTTTTGGAGTAATCTTTGGTAACAAAGGAATCTTGTGCTTTGAACTTTGTTTACCCCTTTTCATTTCTTTTAAACTCTCACAACTTGTACATTTGTCACTTGAATCACTCTAATCATCCTCATTTAACAAATTATAACCTTGATCATCCAATGATACTTGAACACCAATAGACTTTTCAACGGTTCTTTCTTTTGTTTCAACTTCCTTCATTACAAACTCACCCTGGTCATCAACCTTAACCATTTTATAGTTTTCAACCCAACTCCTTTCTGTCTTCAAACACATCTCTGAATTGATCAAGATAAGCATTTCTCTTTTCCTTGTCCACTTTTAGTGAGTAATTATTTAAAGGTGGAGGAACAACCTTGTACATATCCTCCATTTTTTTCTTTTTCAACTTTCCATAAATGTTTCCAGTGGACAGCAAATTCTTTAGAAAATCAACCTCAACTTGAAGTTAAGTATTCTTCAACTTCTCATCAAGATACATTTTCTTAATGCATCAATTTCAATGGTATATCTTGATTGAATATTGAAACTTTCCATACAGTCATGTTCCAAACTCTTAATTTGGTTTTCATATGTCAACTCACTCATTTCATAAACATTTATCATTCTTTGTTTCTTAAAACACTCACTTTGCAATTTACCAACTTCCTTTCTCAAAGAATCATTCATTTCAAGTAATTCAAAAGTTGTAGGATCTTAATGTACGTGAGATGAAGAGGATTCAGCTTCATTTCCAATTTTTGTCATGAATGCCACATTAGCCTTTTCAATGTCTTCAGCATGATTACTCCAATCAAACACACCATCTTGCTGTGGTTGAGCTAAAGCAACATTTCCTTGATTCCTTGGCTGATTGGCATTGTTTATGTTTTGATTGGTAGGGGCTTGTGGAGCGTTTTGTTGATTTCTTTGAATTGGTTGTTGTTGTTGGATCATTGTTGTTGTTGTTAAAATTTCTTGGTTGACCTTGATTCTGATTTTGGTATTGGAACTGGTGTTTTTGTTGGTTATTGTTTTGAAATTGTCTTGGCTGATTACTTTCTCTTGCAAAATGACCTCGTAACTAGAAATTGTAGAAAATAGCCTTGGACTTGTCAAAAACAATTCTATCATTTGGTCCAGAAACCAATGATCTTCCTGTTCTGTTGTACAACCTTTTGCTTCTCACAACCAACATAGCAGCTTTCCACTTGAGATCCATATCATCCAAATCATCAACATCAATTTGTTCAAGGTCTTCTTGCACTACACTTGTGTGAATCAAGTTCTTAGCCCCATATGCATTGAGAAGAGTGGTTGATAGTCATTCCTCAATTAATTTTTCCAGCAATATAAGGAGCATGTCCACTTGCCATTGATGATGTATCACTATCATCCTTTAATTGCACATTGAACCTTGAGTGCCCATTTTGATTTCCAGACTGACCAACTACAAAAGCTCTTGGGGTTTCAGCATTAAACTCAGTTGGTTCTTCAATTATGGGAATTTTTTGCTGGTTCTTTGTTGAAAGATTCCCCATAGGTGCAATTAGAGAATTTGCAACTTGGAAGCTTGGCTTATCTTCCTTGATCATATGATTCTCAATAATTTCATGCTTCGCAGCTTGTAAAAAGTAGATAACATCATCAAGCTTGAATATTGGGAAATTTGCCTTTTCTTTTATAAACTTGCTAGCAGTGCACCATTCTCCAGACAAAGATGATAATAGCTTCTTATTTAGGTCAAAATCTGTTATTGCAAGATCAGTGGTTCTGATTTCACTGACCATAGCCAGAAACCTTTGCAAAACATATTTCAATCTTTCCCCTTCCTTAAACTTGAATCTTTCCAGCTGTTGCTTCAATTTGTCTTTCATGATATCTTTCTGCTCGGTATTTCCTTCAAACATTTCAATAATGGCATCAAACATGGCCTTTGCATTAGTGTGATGAGCCACACTTGTCTTTCCAAGGTTTGATTGTTGTTTTTGCCATCAGGAACATATGGGCTATTCTTGATTGAATTCCACATGTCAACATCATTATAGCACACAGCTGCCTCAAACAGAACTTTCCATTAAATATAATTTTCCTGTCTAAACAATCTCGGAATTTTGTTACCGGACACTTCTTGTTTTTCCATCATTCCAGACATGTTTTTGGTAGTTTTTTTTGAAAAAAATTAGAAATTAAAATTACTTAAAACTTGACAAATTTTAGAAAAACCACCAGATCTGTGGATGAAATCCTTAGATATGATAAATCTGGATGGATAAGATCAAGATCTAGACTCACAAAAGGAATAATCAAAGTAAATCTGAGAAAAGAGAACTTTTAAACCTCAATAAAATAGTAGATCTGAGAAAATAAAGAAACCAGAGCAACTAACGTCACAAATCAATGGAATAGTGTCAGCTGACATCATCACTCTTCATCTTCAAAATCAGTAGAATATTCAATAAACCTTACAATAAGCAACAAATCTTCAAAAATGGACAGACGGAGCTTTCGTACTGTAGGTTCCCTGGATGGATCTGCACGGGATATCTCGATCTACACAGGTGCGGAATCCCTGCGTAGGTCGTTACGAGCGTAGAACACGAATCAAACAAACACACGATACGAATAAACACACGTTATATTATAACCGAAACACGTGATATAATCACTGAATACAGACTCAATACTCTCTGGTTCTCACGTCTCTCGACTCACACACGCCTATACGATTACTTCAACAACAACTTAAATAATCCGTGACCTATCTTATAAATACACGACAACTTCGCCTGATATGTTCAGGCGAAGTTGTTGCTAACTTCGCTTGACTAACAAGTTCGCCTGATAAGCGAACTTGTCAGTAACTTCGCTTAAACATAAACAAAACACAAATAACATTACAGACTGGTTACAGACACTAGACTATGAACTACTGACATTATGCACCAACAGACTCCCCCTTGGCAGTAGCTTCATATCTTTATCTTTAAGCACTTGTCTTGTAATCTTCATGCATGCACTCCCTCTCTTACACAGACCGTGACTACTCGCTGATATTTCCTCGCTTCGTCTTTCCAAGCAGGAATATAGAATATCTTCTTCTCGTTTAACACCTGCAGACCAGCTTTAGATAAATTAACAAGATTCATCGGATCATACACTCTTAGCACTTCTTGTTCGTCTTCGTCTTCCATCACGGCTTCAGCAGTCTGGCAATCCACATACCACCATTTCAGATCTTCAGCACATCTTGAGGCATAGTCTTCATTGGAACCTCTTTCAAATACCGAATCGGCTTATATTTCATCACCATCCAAGGTTTGCCATCTGCTCTCATTCCTCTTTCAGTATCTTCAACTAATTTCCCTTTCTGTGGTTTTAACAACTCAAACTTTTTCTCTTTAATACTTTCTTTCCATACTATCTTCCCAATAACTCTGGCCATATTATCATCACTTCTATTAATAAACCCCAGTCTGGCCAAATCCTTTACCTCACACTCAGGTAAGGTATTTAGAGATCTCAACGTCCTCTTAAAGTATTGGATCCCATCATATCTTTTCAACACGAACACTTTTAGCTGTTCATCATATAACCAACAGATAATGCCTTTCTTTGACTCAGCGTACCCTTTAATATTATAACTTTTCTTGAACATTGTAGGTACCACTGGCTTCTTCGTTTTGATAAACCAATGAGCATAGCCTTCCTTCCATCTAGGCTGCTCCTCCCATTCTGTATCATCAACTACTATATCTTCACATACATTCGACTTCTCAACGGTTGGAAGCTCGTGTTCAACATTCTCCTCTACAATTTCACCTTCTTCAACATCATCTTCTATCACTATCTGTGCACCAATCTTCTCAATTTCTTCTAATGGCAGCACATCATCATCACACACATCATCATCATCTAACATATCATCATCCAACTCCTTCAAGACATCGATCACATCATCTCCCATCTCCTCGTCATCTACCATCACCACCTCATCACCACCAGAACCGCCAGCTGCACCTGCAGACTCCCCCTGAGCTGTGGTTGTCCCAAGAGCTTGAGTAGTTCTTGGCAACTCACCACCTGCACCTTTCGATGCATTGGGATCATCGTCTCTGTCATTCTTCTTCTTTGTCCTGAGCTCGTCGCCTTTACAGCTCGTCTCCCCCTGAGATGCCAAGAACTCCTTCATAGAATCTATAATTTTTCCATGTTCAACCAGGAGGGACGACTGTAGTTGATTTTCTGCTACTAGGCGCTGAATAGCCTGGGTCTGGATAAGATTTATCCTAGATTGCTCTGCCACGACCCGCTCTAGTGCAGCTATTCTTTCCGAGTCTGATAGGGTTGCATCGAAATCGAACCTCATGTGAGATATGGCTTGAGTATACTGAGGAGGGATTTCGAATGAAACCGGGACATCAGAAGTAGCTGTGGACGTAACCGCAGGTGGTATCGTGACCGACAACCCTGCAGTGTGAACCACTGTCGACTCAATAACCTGTGCAACAACCTCCGACGGAGTAAGCGTTGGAGGCGGCAACGATACAATATCTGGAGTCGTCAGCTGGAGTGTGATGGATGGGAGGCCAACAGATGATGATGTAGCCACCACGGGAACGTCCGTGGCGCTTGGCCTTGTGACCTGTAATGGTGTAGGGACAATTGACATACCTGACAGTGCGGGCGGAGCGAAACGTACCACCCTAGAGCTCTCACCGGCTCCCCTACCTGCACCTATCCTGTCCCTTCTTGAACGTCTGATCAACTTATGAATGTCTTCTTCTTCTTCTGACTCACTGTCGTCATCTGTCCTCTTTCTCTTCCCATACGTCCTCTCTTGAGTCACCATCATACGTATTGCCTCATCCATTACTTCATCAAAATCTGAGTCAGCCACCGTTGTAGCTGCCCTAGTAGCATGCACAGTCGAGGCACGTTCAACAGGGACCTGAACGTTCTCCTCTGGATCCACCCGATCCATATCAAAGAAGCCTTGACCACCAAATTCTGCATCAAGGTCCACTTCCTCCTCCGGTGACACAACAGGAGCAGCAGGTATAGCTTGAGGTGCTCCTGCCTGTTGTGGTGCCGGGTCCCTAAACTCATCCCCACGAGCAGGCACATACTCCGGGTTGATTAAGTACCCAAAGAGTGGAGTATGCCTAGGACGCAGTTCAGGCTTGCTTCTAGCACTCGAAGTTCTACATTGAGCAAAGATACGCTTGTTCACACTCTCCACGTATCTGATAGGGTGACGTTGAGGCAACGTAGGAGCAACATGATTCAAGATCATTTGGAGAAATCTTGGATACATGATGAATCTCTCACGCCCCATTGCCCTTCGCTGTCGATCAATCTCATAGAAGACCATCTGACTCAAGCTGTAACGCTTGTTATAAGTCAGAGCAGTCATCGCCGACTGCAAGGTCGCGCCCATCCCGTCAGTGCCCGCCTTCCTCCCTGACATGCAGACAATCATTACGTGCATGAGGAAGCGCCACTGATCGAGCAAGAAACCTTTCCTTCTTTGTGTATCCCCCAAGGGACCAGAATATCCCATTCGTAGAAATGCTCTATCACGGAACGGAGCAACAAACTCTGTCGGGTCGTCCCTCGTCTCCTCTCCGAATTGCAAAGCCACCCGGATTTGTTCAGACGAGAACTGAACATCCTGACCATTCACCGTTGCACGCATCACCGGGGGGTCGACGCGGCAGTCATATTCCACCGTCTGCCAGAAATCCTCAATGTTGGGCAAGGAAATCGGCAGAGTTGTCGTAATGGCGTGGAATATCCTCGAGCGTAAAAGGAAGGTGATGATTTCGCGGAAATCATCAACTCCGCTCGCTTCCGGGTCTAAGGTGATATACATGTTGTGACCCGGGAAGAACTGTCTTTGTTGATCACCTCCGTCATCGCCACCAGCACCTCCAGCACCAGCAACAGCAGCCATATCTGCAACAAACGAACCAAGTTAGATAAACGTTAAAGCATAACACAAGTTCGCTTGTTACCATGAGCGAAGTTGTGATAAAATCTGTATAGGCGAAGTTAAAGGTGGGGCGAAGTTGGGAACAACTTCGCTTCATCTTTAAGTTCGTCTAATAACTAATAAGTAAAAAGGTCCAGGCGAAGTTAATGATAACTTCGACTCACCACAACATCGCCTCAGGCGAAGTTAAACCTCAGGCGAAGTTACGGATAACTTCGCCCAAACTGTAAGTTCGCCTGAATCTGAATCGGCGACAGTAAGGCGATTCGAACGACGTGCAGTTGGTGATTTCGGAGATCAAGGACTCCGAAATACATGATTTTATGAAGTTTTATACGTTCAAGTGGTTTACTATCACGTAAAAACAAGTTTGAAATCGGGTGTTTAAGGTTTCGAAAGACGAGGTCGATAATCGAGTCGAAACGACCGATGATCAACCTCAAAAACATTGATTATACGATACTAGAAACCTTACACACCTTTAATCACGGAATGGAATCGAAATAAGAACACAGATGATGTTGATCGATAAGTTCGCTAAAGTGTCGGAGTATAAGTTCGCTGAAGTTTGAAATAATGAAAGAGTTTGACCTTAAAAATTCCTTTATATAGGAGCGGAGTTATACAGGCGAAGTTGTGGATAACTTCGCCTAGGGCGAAGTTATTCACAAGTTCGCCGATATATCAAATTTTACAAAATCAACCCCTATAATTTGAACATTTTGCAATTAAGTTTTAAAAACTTCCCTTTAAGAATTAAATGACACGATCAAGTCCAAGTAACCAGTTATAAAATCATAAACTACCTAAGTACGAAAAAATTTTAAAAAATTAAAGTACAAGGGATCAAATTTCAGTCTCGACAGGGACTACTACGTTTTAGAAAAGATCCGAACATGAATCATACTAACTACGTGACTGTCACATAGATCCATGTTTAGCTGTATTATGACATAAAGAAACAGGTTGTAGGCAGGTAAATAACTTAAGATGGTTTTCAACGTTTCTGTGATACGAGTTAAGTTCAATTAAGCTCAAAAATTAAGTGGGCAACAACTCAGAGATTATGATGCCTCCTATCTATTCTCAAAGCGTATTTGGCTTTCCCCAAGTCACCCCGATTTGACTTCAACCCATAGTGTCTGATTAAGTTTGTAAGTACTCTTCATCTGCTTCCCGTTCTCTTTCTTACTCCATGATTGGGAAGTCTTGACATTGTCAGCTCTAGAATGTTTCAATAACTCATAAGGTTTTTTTTTTTTTTTTTTTATTTTAATAAACATTTACATTGACTTCAGAGTAGTAAACAACTGCAAGTCCCGAATCTGGATCACTGCAGTTTCTTCACACACTATCTTTACGGGAATCAGAACACTTACGGGCTCGTGTATGACTGGGTAATTGCTTTTCTGCCTATCATTCGGAAAGATATATATGAAGACATGCAAAACTCTTAAGGAGTTTCCACGTAAAATCGAGTAGATTTAGTTTATATCACCTCTACTTTTACGCACCATAAAAAGCTACCATGACATACAATGACTGTTCTAAAGCCTTTTAAGCCTAATAACTTCACTAGTTAAGCACACAAAATCAGTAAATCTATCATTTTCCAAGGTTGGATCAATTTTCTGTTAAAACATAGTAACAGAACTTCTTACGAAGTAGTAGACTTGAAAAATAATTTCATTTCCCTAAAAATATTTTTGACTTCAATCGCCCCTATCAGTTCAAAGTCTTCAGGTAAACGGTTATCCTGAGGATCCAATGGATCCGCTGGGCCGACCACATACAAGTATGTGTCCTTCTAACTAAGTATGAACGACTAATTTTCAGCGAAAGAATAAAAACACATCATAAACCGCCCCGGTCACATTCAGTCATCTGGTTAATGGCAACCCTCAAACTCTACAAGTAGAAAATGAGGACCAAACATATCCGAGGATATGTCCTTCAAACTGAGGTAACCGACATAATTTTAAGCGATAGTGACATATTTTTTTTTTTTTTTAATCAAAAACACAAAGCATGGTTACTCGGGATTGATCATCCCATTCAACTCAACAAGGTTTTGAAATCTTGATTTGTCAAACGCTTTAGTATATAAATCAGCGAAATTATCAAGCGTATCCACCTTTCAAGCACAATCAGTTTCTTCTCAGCACAATCCCGTATAAAATGATGACGTATGTCAATATGTTTAGTTTTACTGTGCTTCACGGGATTGTTAGTTACTGAGATAGCAGCTGTGTTATCAATGCAAATAGGAGTAAGTGAGAAATTCATACCATAGTCGCGCAACTATTGTTGAATCCACAGAACCTGGGAGCAGCAGTTGGATGCTGCCATGTATTCTGCCTCACATGTTGAAATGGCGACTGATGTCTGCTTCTTGCATTGCCAGGACACTAATCTGCCTCCTAGAAACTGACATCCTCCAGTAGTTGACTTCCGACTCTGATTGCACCCTCCATAATCAGAATCTGTGTAAGCTACCAACTCCAAGTCTCCTCCCTTCGCGTACCACAACCCCAGCTTAGGTTTGCCTTTGAGATATCGCAAGATCCTCTTCACACCCTTCATGTGAGATTCCTTTGGGTTTGCCTGAAAACGAGCACAAAGACAAACTGCAAACATAATATCAGGCCTAGAAGCAGTTAAATACATTAAAGAACCTATAATTGCCCGATACTGAGTTGGGTCCACATCTGCGTCATTGTCTGTCTCAGCACCCAATTTATGGTTGACGCAGATTGGAGTATCGAATGGAGTGCTGTCCTCCATCTTGAAGCGTTTGAGCACATCATGGACATACTTGGTCTGATGAATGAACATCCCATCCTTCTTCTAATCAACCTGCAATCCTAAAAAGAAAGTTAGTTCACCCATAGCACTCATTTCAAACCTTTTCTTCATGACGGCCTCAAACTCCTGACACATGGAGACTTTTGATGCAGCAAAGATAATGTCATCCACGTAGACTTGCACCAGCAGGAAGTCGCTTCCTTCTCTCTTGAAGAACAATGTGCTATCTATCTTCCCTCTTTCAAACCCATTTCCAAGCAAGTAATCTGATAAGGTTGAGTACCAGGCACGAGGTGCCTGATGTAGTCCATACAACGCCTTGCTTAACTTGTACACGTGGTCTGGAAAGTCTGGGTCAGGAAAACCCGGAGGTTGCTCAACGTACACAACCTCATCAACTTTCCCATTTAGGAACGCACTTTTCACGTCTAACTGAAATACCTTCATCTTCTTATAAGCAGCAAATGCCATAAACAATCTAATGGCTTCCAATCTTGCCACAGGAGCGAACACTTCATTATAATCAATCCCCTCTTGTTGATTAAAACCTTTAACGACTAGCCTCACCTTGTTTCTTATAATAATCCCTTTCTCATCTCTCTTGCACTTAAAAACCCATTTTGTGCCTATCGCATGCACATTCTTTGGTTTTTCAACCAAAGTCCAAACTTCCATTTTCTTGAATTGAGCCAGCTCTTCTTGCATGGCTTCGACCCACGAGCTGTCCTTTAGAGCCATTTGATAATTCTTTGGTTCAATCTGGCTGATAAAGCAGGTGTACAAGCATTCGTTGATTATGCCTGTCTCCTTAATGCTTGTGTAAACACATGTGTGCTCATTCAAGCTACGTCTTGTTTGTACACCGGAGGACACATCACCAATTACATTCTCCAAAGGGTGATCTTTATGAATTCTCGTGGTCGGAACCGAACCGACATGCAAATTGTCTTCCAAGTTAGAAGAGAGCTCGTCAATGGTTGTTCATTGCTGAGAGTGAAACGGATTGAAAAATTCTTCTTCAGGAGAGGCAGCAGGGGTATCGATAGCATTTGATGAGGAAGGTTGATATTTATCAAACAGCTGTCTTTGCACTAGATTTTCTTCCTCATCAAGGATCATCTTCGTAGCAACTCTTTCTTCTACTTCTGCACTATCCAAATAAGGTATGTTAAAAGACTTAAAAAGTCTATCATAGTCGAAAAACTCAGCAGGTCCGTTGCTTGGTTTTGGCGGTTTGTAACTTGTGATATCGGTGTTACACACCACCTCAACCTTGCTGGTCGATGTATTAAAGACACGTCTGTTGGGAGTCCCAACAACATAACCGACTAAGATTCCTTCATCGGCTACTTCACCAAATTTAGAATTTGTCTTTAAAATCGAACAAGGGGACCCGAATGGTTCAAGACCACTCAAGTTGGGCTTCCTCCCATGCATAAGCTCATAACACGTTTTATTAAGTCTTTTAACAGTCAAGACTCTATTCAGGATATAACAGGCTGTAGCAACAGCTTCAGCCCATAACACCACAGGAAGCTTCGAATCAGCCAGCATAGTTCTGGCTCCTTCAATTAACGTTCTATTCTTCCTCTCAGCCACTCCATTCTGTTACGGAGTATACGGAGCGCTGTACTGGTGCTCAATCCCTTTCTGAAGGCAGAAAATCTCCATTTCAAAATTCTTGAACTCCGTTCCATTGTCACTTCTGATGAACTTAACCCTTTTATCCATAACGTTCTCAACTTTGGTAATCAAATTCTTCACCATCTGAGCCGTTTCATCTTTTGATTTCAGGAAATATACCCACGAATATCGTGAGTAATCATCAGTGATCACCAAGCAATAAGAAGTACCTCCTAGACTTTTTGCATTCACGGGACCGAAGAGATCCATGTGAAGCAATTCTAGAGTACTGACAATAGAATTGACCTTCTTGGTGTGATGGGATTTCTTATGCTGCTTTCCCTTCTTGCACGCTAGACATTTGTCTTCAAAGTTGAAACTTTTCAAGGGAACACCCAGCACAAGTCCATTCTTGACAATGTGGTTCATCTTCCGAAGATGAATGTGCCCCATTCTCCTATGCCACAATTCGGACTCCGATTCGCTCGCTTTTGTCATAAGGCATGATTCTTCCGTGGCCATTTCAGTCGACCTCATATCCATAATATATGTATTCCTCTCACGTGGAGCCTTCATCACAATCCACTCCTCTGGTATCTGAAAACCAGGATGCAACACAATCGCCTCATTCTTTGTAAAATGTACGGTGTACTCTTTATCACAGATCTGCAACACACTCAGCAGATTGTGCTTCAATTCTTCGACAAAGTTTACTTTCCCTAGAGTCATCTTTCCATTAGACACCGTTCCCATTCCTGTAATCTTGCCTCCACTTTCTCCAGCAAAGCTCACTCTCCCTCCTTGAACAGGTTTCAAATCGTGTAACAAGAATTTGTTACCCGTCATGTGCCGGGAACAGCCGCTATCCACAACCCATTGATTGTTGGCAGCCCTGTTCAACTGTTCCTGCACGATTAAAGCAGAGAGTTAAAATCTGGGGACCCAAGACCGATTGGTCTTGGGTCGATACATCCCGTACCTTGGCTGTCCAAAGTTAGTATCATAATCATTTCTGTGAGTCCTAACAGGATACCTTCTTGTGGATTGTCTATGAGGCCATCCAAACCGTCTTGAATTAAATGAATTATTAGTTATGGTTTGGGTGTTACCAGTGAAAAACTGAGATCTATTTCTTTGAAAACCTGGATTAGTCCATTTTCTGAAATTCAATGGGTTTTCAGTTTTATCATTAAATTAATTACTGTTAGCCCTTTTCTCAGATTTTAAAGGCCTCACACCTCTGAATTTTTGCTTCAGAGGGCAATCAGCAACAAGATGTCCTTGTTGATTACATCTAAAACAACACCTGTTTTCAACTTTCTTATCAAAAGTTGTCTTAGACGTTGAGGCTGTATTACTGCCCGTTTGTCTCACATATGGTGGGACATACGGGTTTAGTGGAGACTTCTTTTCAGATGTTTTCTTTATCTCTCCACTTTTTGGTAATACTTCCTCTTGATTTGTCTCACTCGACTCAGAAGACTTGTCCGAGTTAGATGAGACAGGACTCGGAGCAGAAATTTTAACACTTGCAACAGGCTTACTAACTTCTGGTTCTTTAGTAGTAACTGGAATTGGAACTGTCTGAACAACTTCAAAGTCAACAGATTTCTGATTACTAGGGTTAAAAGTGTAATTGTGATTATAAGGTGGTGGAACCTCATGATAACCAATTCCTCCCCTCTTAACTGAGGAACCTTGATCACTAACAAGGTGATCAAGAATAGCAGAGGAATTTCTGAACTACTCAAGTTTTCTATTCAGTTCCACCACTTTCACCTGGTGATCAGCAATCTGTTTCTCTCTTTCAGCTATTAGTTTGGTTTTTTCTTCCAAAACTTCATAGCTTAGATCAATCACTTGAATTTTTTCAGCAAGTTTTGCTTTTAGACTTTTAATATCTTTTTCACAAGCTTTTATTTTAACTTTATAGCTATTTTCTCTTGCTTTTGTAAAATGATGATCTTCTTTTAGAGTTTTAAACTCAGCATCCAAACTAACATACTGATCAGTTATAGCTGCTAATTGCTCAGACAAGTTTTCACATTTAGAACAAGTAGGTTTAGAATATACCTCGGAGAGCTGGTCTTTAGCATCAGCCATGAAAGCTTTTTCTTCTCCAGTAGCTTTCTCACTTTCTTCATTTTCCACATTCGCCAAATTTGCCTGTTCAAAGATTTCTTCAGAATGCAGGTTCCAGTTATATTCACCATCTTCTCTGGAAATCATGGCACTATAATCTTTACTACCCCCATTATGCTGTGTAGACTTGCCTTGACCACGTTCTACACGCTCATTTCTGCACTCCTTAGCAAAGTGGCCGTTTTGCTGACAGTTGTAGCATCTTACCTTCGTCTTGTCAAACCCTGGCCTTCCACCGACAAACTTTCTTCCGGTCATTTTCATAAACCGTTTAACTCTTCTCACGATCATAGCCATCTGCCATTGCAGATCCATTTCTTCCATATCATCAGCATCAATCTGGTCATAGTCTTCATCCAACATAGCTGGATCAACAATCTTCCCCTGAATGTAGTTCTCATAGGAAGCAATAAAAGAAGCATAGAGAGCAAACTGCTCTTCAGCAGATTTGACGCTCATAGGCATCTTAGAGTAGTTGTTGCTAGGAATACTTGGAGAGCAACTACTCTTGCTTGCTTGCGGTTTAGATGCACTAGATCCACCTGCTACAAAGCAAACATCACCATTCGTGTTGACTGACACATGCCCCTCATGTGATGATTTGGCGCCCGACTCTCCCTTCGAGTAGTAGGCAGCTGATTCAGACTTCGAACCTGAACTAGAGTTGACTTTAGCACCATACATACCTGGATCTTGAACCTGATCCGTAGGTGTTTCCTTTCTAACCATGTTAAGCTCAAAGGTTCGGAGCTTGTTCACTGCTGTCTCAAGGTCATAGTCAGCAAAGTCTTTATCTTCTCTCATCAACACAGTATACATCTCCCATTTTGGTGGGAGAGCATCAAGAAGCTTCTCAACAATCTCATCTTCTTTGTATGCAATTGAATAGTTGCTGAGTTCAGTCATCAGATGATAATATCTGGTGATGATATCATCAAGTGATTCGTTTTTCAGATACTTGAAGACCGAGAATTGAGTTTTGAGCAATTTGATCTTCGAAGCACGGATTCCCACATTTCCTTCAAACCGGTTCTCAAGAGCTTCCCAAAGCTCTCTTGCTGTCTTGTACTTTCTAAAAGTATGAAGGATCTCTTGTGGAAGAGCCATATTGATAGCAGCATGAGCCTTGCTCTCGGCCTCATACATCTTTTTCTCTTCTTCTTCCATTTTGCTGTACTTTTTGATCTGATCACGACCTTCGTACTCCATAGTTGGTGGAATATAACCATCCTGGATGCATACCCACATTTTCGCATCCTGGTACTTGACATATTGTTCGAACCGATCCTTCCAAGCAACGAAGTCAGTTCCTTTAAGAAACTTTGGGGCCTTAGTAGCTGACCCTGCTTCTACTTCCATCTTAACTAACTCTGAGATGTTAATTGACGACATCTTTCTCAAAAACTAAGAAACCCGAAAAAAAAAATTTCTGAAAAGTACTGTAGGCGAAGTTACGGATAACTTCGCTTAAGTCTTAACTTCGCTGAAGAACTTCGCTGATTCTTAACTTCGCTTGAGGTAAGCGAACTTAGGAGGTAGGCGGAGTTGTAGAGAACTTCGCTTGAGTTAGGCGAACTTGAGAAGGTAGGCGAAGTTGTGGATAACTTCGCTTAACCTTATATCTTCGCCGAAACCCTACGAACAGTGACGGCAACTTCGCCTGATGAACACGAAGTTTCTGCAGATCTGATTTCTGGGTTTTTCGAGGTTTTTGACGGTGTAAAGGGTTGAATACGATGGTAGGAGGTAAGAATGACACAAAAACACAGAAAACACGTCCCGCGAATAGTCGAAACGGGACGACTTCTACACCCGCGTGAATATCCCGAACCACACAATCGAGCAATAGCTCTGATACCAATTGTAGGTTCCCTGGATGGATCTGCACGGGATATCTCGATCTACACAGGTGCGGAATCCCTGCGTAGGTCGTTACGAGCGTAGAACACGAATCAAACAAACACACGATACGAATAAACACACGTTATATTATAACCGAAACACGTGATATAATCACTGAATACAGACTCAATACTCTCTAGTTCTCACGTCTCTCGACTCACACACGCGTATACGATTACTTCAACAACAACTTAAACAATCCGTGACCTATCTTATAAATACACGACAACTTCGCCTGATATGTTCAGGCGAAGTTGTTGCTAACTTCGCTTGACTAACAAGTTCGCCTGATAAGCGAACTTGTCAGTAACTTCGCTTAAACATAAACAAAACACAAATAACATTACAAACTGGATTACAGACACTAGACTATGAACTACTGACATTATGCACCAACACGTACCACTTGTTAGGATCGATCTATCAACCACAACAATCAGTCTCGTAACCAACAACAACGTGTAGACAAAATGGTTACGAGTTCTGCGCTTGTGAAGATCCAATGAATAATAAAGGGGGGATCAATAATATTCAAATTGTTGCTAAACGAATAGAAATGTAACAAATACACAAAGTAACTCAAAAGATTTTCATTAATATTGTGAAGGATACAATGAAAATCGATTATGGTTTCTAGGTGGAATGTATGTATTTTTGGCAACTTTTCCGTACAAAGATATTCTTTTTCAAGAAATGGCAGACGTCAAATCACAATATTCTCTCTGTGTCCGTTGTCATAAATATGCCTTAAAGTTTCCTTAAATAGGTACACATGACACATTCTAGAAACCCTAATGATTGATACATTACATATTCAAACATATTAAAAAATATTACAAGTGTAAACAAGTTTTCGAGTAAGCTTGTAAGCTTTTATCCTGGTCGAGCAGACCTTTGTAACCTTTAGTGTGCTTGTAACAGTTCTCCAAGTAAGCTTTTAATTGGAATATTTTCCTTAGAAAATATTCTTCAAGCAGACTTCAATCTTCTGATAATATCAAACTTTGCTCAATATAAATCCTACGAGCAAACTTGTTCTTCGTAGATTCCTTCAGCCTTTTGGTACTTAACTTATTTGAACAACTTAAGTGTGCTGGTGACATTGTAGCTTGCTCGAGTTTGAACCTTGCTCGTTGGAACTCCTTAGTAATTTCTTCGATAAACTTCCTTCAAGTATGCTGGGACCACTGTTTATTAAACCTTGCTGGACCCACCAATATACTTGGTTTTAGCTTGGTTAAGTCAAGAGCTTTCTCTGAAACAAACCTTACTCGACTTGAAGAACAACCTTTCTTGATAAAGTGTAGTTTGCTCGAACTAAAACTTAGAAGAATTCAAAAAGGTAACTTTGCTCGAAAGCAAAATACCATGCTTGAATAAGTTTCAGGCTTGCTCGAAAGGCCAAGCTTGCACGTATTCCATACTTAGCCATTTCTGAGGAAGTTGAGAAGATTCCAATCTTCCTTTTGTCTCATCTTGATCCCAAAAATCTCCCCCTAGATTGGAACAAACGCAGATGCACCAAAACACCTGTAGGTTAATTACACTTTTCAAAATACACATCAAATTTCTAAAAGTAAAATTACATTACTTAAAGGAAATTACACATGTAAAAAGTTGTCACATGGACATTACAAATCAAATTTAAACAAAAAAATAAAAGGCCTTCATCTTCTTGAGCTTCCAGCCTTCGATCTTTTATCAAACTTGACAGCTGCAACCTTTTGCTAGAATAAGGAGATCTCCCTGTGGTGTGGATGTTGAGAATACAGATTCCATCTGATTATGTACTCAAGATCCTCCACATGAAGATACTCCAATTCATATTCATTTGAAATTACATATACTAACTTCCCCTCATTGTTTCTCAGCAAGAACCTTTCATTTATGTTATCATAGAGAATGTTTGCAATATGTTCATTTCTTTGGTCTTGTGAGAAATCTGCATTCATTGTACTTTTAATGTTGTTACCCTCTTTAATATCAGAATAGGGTTTGCTTGATGAACCTACAAGGATTGGTTTCTTAGTTTCTGACTTAGTTCCATCTAATCCTTTTCTTTTATTCAGAACGGGAAATCCCAACTTTGCTTGTTCCCTCAAGTATCTCAACAATTCAAACTGTTGTGTACAAGTAGACCTGTGTCTTTTCTGATTATTAGACAAATGTACTGCAGCCATTTCAGTCAGTTGTTCCAGAGTAAAGTCTTTATAGTCTTTCTTGAGAGATATTGATCTTAATTCTCCATTTTTCATCAGAGTTTTCTGATCCTCTGCTCTAGAGTCATAAATAGTCCATTTGATAATAGTTCATCTTTGACTGAAATATTTTTTGCTTCAATTGTTTCTACTTTTGTAGGTTCAGCCACCTTGAAACACGTTAGTTTTGGTTTCCTGAGATATACTGTGTCCCTTTTCTTTTCTTTGCAATATTGAGTTTAGAGAGTGAAGAATTTGACTTGTTAAGATATGCTTTGACTTCATGTTCCACATTCATTGATGAATGAGTCTTCCTTTTGGATACTCTCTTGATCCTCTTATTACCGTGTTGAGCAGTTCCTTTTTCTTCTTTCATGAGTTTCCCTTCTATTGCCTTGAAATTATTCACGATTTCTTTCTTTGTCATGATTTTCACCGTGTCAAAGGGAACTCGATTTTCCACAAGATATTTTGGTTTCCCACCATATCTGCACATAAATTTTTCATTTTTTATCTTCTCTTTTTCACTTGCTAAATCAGCATTTTTACTGTCTTTTGATCATTTTCATCATTTAAGACCTTTGTAATTTTATCAATCACAATGTCTAGTTTTTCTTTTGCAGCATTTTCTAGTTCTTACTCTCAAATCAACTTGAGAAGTGATACAAGTACTCCCTTTGGAATTTCTTTGTCATTTAAACATTTATCAATTACATCATGTGAGATTTCTTTTTGACTTTCATTGTAAGATTTATCTCTTGATCTCTTCCCAGCTTCAAGTTGTTCCAATATTTTTCTTTGTTCTTCAATTTCCTTTTCAGGCATCATTTGATTTAGGAACTCTCTATCTTGAATTTCTGTCATTCTTTGTTCAAATACCATTTTGGCTTTTAATTCAGATTCATCAATGTACATGATATCTTTATTCCTTTTTGGAAAATTAATGAGCTGCAATGGATCAGTTTCTAATGCAATCCCTTTGCCTTTGAGCTTCTTTCTTTCATTTACTTGATTTTCTTCTTTTTCTGGGAAGTCATCAGTTTTCTCATGATCTGAGCTTTAATCATCATAAATTGATAAAATTTTAAATGAATTCTCCCCATGTTTTGGTGCAACTGAGGTCTTCTCAACCTCAGACATTAGGGCTTGATTTTTTTTCAAAGCTTTTTTTTATGTCTTCTTCAAAGTCTAATAAATGAGTTTTGTAGGAATCAGAACATGCCATAATGGAATTCATTTTGGACCTGTGTAATAATATCAATCAAAACACACACAAAGTAGTGTTTAGTTAGATAACCAACAAAGTGTTAGAAATAATCAGAAACTAGTGATAATAAAATATTAAAGGTATAAGATGATTCGATTCAAACCGTCTTCTTGAACAATACAGATACCTACACACAATACAAATATGTGAGTTAATCTTGAAATAATAACATCTTAGCACTGTTTTATTTGATGAAAGCAATAATAAAAGGTACAAGTATTCAATTGGTTGAGAGAAAAGTTACTGAAAAAGTACCTGCTTATTCTCTCATTGCTATTGTACACTAGTTATGACACACTGGTTATAAGTTCTGTCATGTAGCAAATTAATATCATCAGCAACCCTTTTCAAATTTATAATCACAAAGCTTGCTCGATTTTATTTTAGACAAAGCAAAGAGTTAAGTTTGCTTGAAAACTTCTGAAATATGCAAGTATGCTTGAAGACCACTTGAACTATTATTTTCATATACAAGTGTGCTCTAAGCATGAAGTTTGCTCGAAAACAAAGTTTACTCGAAAACACTTGCTATTTCAGAGAAAGTATTCTGATATATATTCAACACATAACTAAATCAATATTTTAACAAGTATACTTGGCCATTTACCATGTTTGCTCGATAGAGCTAAACATTAAGTAAATAGTCAAGTTTACTCGAAAAACATTCATTTTGATCAAATTCAATCCAAAGTCATGAAGTATGCTTGAAATAAGTAAATTTCAACTAAAACACTCAAGTTTACTCGAAACACCTATTAAAACATATTTAGACATATTTATCACACATTCGTTAAATCTGCTAAAATGATATGACCTTCTAAAACTACCAAGTTTACTCGAAAGTACATATTCATCAAAGTTTACTCGAACATACATGATCAGACATATCCAAAGCAAATAACTATCAAGTATGATCGAATGAGTTAAACTTCAAATAAAAACACCTAAGTTTACTCGAAAGTTTAAAAACATCAAAGTTTACTCAAAATAACATATGCAGATATATTTAAAGTGAAAATGCAACACTCTTTTACTTAAACCTTTTATCAAACAGTTTTCTCATTAAAGATCATAGTTTAAGAGAAAATGGTGCATAATGAGATCAAATGTCAGTTTAATCCTTTCAAATCTTCGTCTCTTTTATGAAAAGATCTCAACATGGGATCATATTGATTAAACCACCTTTCAATACTTCACTCTCCGCATTATTATGACACAATAGGCTGGTAAATAGCAGGTATTCACTTAGCATGAATTTCATTACTTTGGTGATATGTTTAGGGTTCATTTAGTTGCATAACACATAAATGGATAACACTTATTGCATTATTGCATTCATGGCAAAGATAGAGAATGAAGCTGAGTCTTCTTCATCTCAAGTGCATTCAAATCTTTCAAATCTTGAATTACATGAAATGAAACAATTTAAGAAACTTTTCAAAGTATCAGTTCCAATTGACTTTACAAATTGAACTTTCTTAGCATGTTTTAAAACTTGTTTAGCTTTAGTCAAAGGATCAGATGAAACTGATGTTTTAGCTTGAGCATATTGACGTTCCAGATCTTGAATCTTGGAGGTTTCATTGTGAAAAACACTCTCAATCAGTTCCGGTTTAACGATACTTATTGGAATGTCTTTCTCAGTGAACATCGTGTTTATCCCCTTTAATTTAAACACACGACCAGTAGATGGCTTGGAAACATTTGGATTGATGAAACGCAACAAATCCTCATCAGAAATTTTGGGTTTTTATGGTTTCTTAGCTCTCACTGGTTTGATCTTAACATGATTATCTTGTTTCACCTGAGTGGTGTGTGAACCATACACAGCCTCCTCAAATTCATGAGGTTCACACAATATGTGATTAGAACTTGGAATGTTCTTGTTCTTGTGTATGATTTTAGGTTCAAACACATCCTCAATGATGACTTCAACATTTTCAACAAAGACTTTGTTGCTTTGAACATGAGGTTCTGGGTTGTAGTTTGGACTTTAATAGTTTCAGGTTTAACTGGTTCTGCTTTTTCATAAATCACAAATTCTTTGACAATCGCATTCTCTTCTTTTCTAGCAAAAGGATTTGGTTTGTAATCATTTTGAAAAGGTGGTGGAATTTCAACAAAACCTATTCCTTTATTTGAATCTTTTTGCTTACCAGATACTTCAATTATTTCATTTATCAAAAAGGAAGAGTTTCTGAATTTGCCCAATTTGCTCTTTAACTGAAGAACCTCATTTTCAAGCTCGGTTATCTTTGATCTATGTTTCAAAATTTCTTGAAACTTTTGTTTATTGATGGTCATTTTAACCGATAACTCAGCCTTAAGATCATGATTACTTGTCGTTAAAGCCTCAATTTTCTCTCTTGAATTCATTTGAGAGGTTAAGGATTGCCGATAAGTGTCCTTTAAAGAAACAATTTCTTTTAGCAAATTATCATTTTGAATTTTTAAAGGGTCTATCTTAGGCTTGTTGATTTCATAATCGGCACATGCAACATTAACAGAACATTTAGAAGTTGAAGTACTGACCTCCTTCTACTTAGCCATGTAAGCTGACTTGGTTGAATCACTGATTTTAGCCATACAAGCGAAAGTGGTTGGAAGATTTTCACTTGAATCATCTGAATCAAACTCAGTATCAGCATCAGAAGATAGTTCGCTTCCACTTGCATGTTGAAAATTCCCAGTACGTCCAAACATTGCCAGATTTGCTTGATTGTTATTGCATAGCAATCTTTGTGACCAGTCATCCCCATACAAATTAGACAACATTGCTTGTGATCCAGAAGACGAAAGTTTAGCTCCAGAAGGCTTTCCCGCATCATTTCCACTTTTACAAGATGAATTCTTCTTTGGTTTATCATATTCTTTAGCAAAATGTCCAAACTGTTGACAGTTGTAGCACTTGACTTTTAATTTATCAAATCCCAATTTCTTGTTCAAAGATGGAAGATCTTTACTCGTTCTTTGCGTATACCTTTTCACTTTCCTGACTATCATGGCCATATTCCACTTCAAGTCCATCAGTTCTAAATCATCAGCATTAATTTGATCATATTCTTCATCAGTTAAAATCGCTTGTGGCAATTTTACTGCTAACCAAATTCTCATATGAAGTCATGAAGGCAGATAAGAAATCAAAATTTTGTTCGGCCTTCCTCGTGTTTACATTTGGTTGTGATGAGAATTGATTTGAAGGTGATGAATTACCAGATCCTCCAGATGAACCAGAAATACCAGATGATCCAGTATTTCCAGCTGTGTAGAAACAAGCACGTGGATCACTATAGATAGCTGTTGCATTATCGCTTGCATTTTGTGTTAGAAATGCAGTGATAAGAGAAATGGTTGAACTTAATGGCATACTTCCACCATACAATGCAGGATCTTGACTATCTTTTGAAGACTTTTGACATTTAAGATCGTATTCTCGTGCTTCGATCTTTTGCATAAATTCCGATGCTGTCAAATATTCATTGTTGAAATAATTATTCCCTTTTAGAACCATCAAGAAAGTCGAGTAAGAACTCGATAATGCACTTTTAATGGTGTCAATCTTGTCATACTCAGAAGTTTTCAATCTCATCTTATCCATCTCAACTATCAAATGATTAAATCTTGTTATCATCTCTTCAACAGTCTCACCCTTAAGTAACTTAAAGTTTCTAAATTGAAATTTGAGCATAACCTTTTTGCATCAGTAGTGTTACCCATACTCTTCATACGAATGTGTTGGAATAATGAGGCACAGATCTATATGCTACCTACTTGGTGAAAGATGTTTTCAGGTAAAGCCATAGTAAGTGTAGAATAAGCTTTCTTCTCAATTTCTAATGCTTTCTTCTCTTCAACTGAATATTGCAAGATAGCTTTAGGTGTAAAACCAATGGCCTTATCCCCAATCATTGGAACGGTGTAAACCTCATCTAAGCAATACGAACAATCAGGGTGAACTGACCCTAGATAAGCACGGAAACGGGGTTCCCATTTAGAAAAATCGCTAAATTTCATTAAACGTGGACACTTTGAATGTGAACCGATCTCAGTATCCAGTTGCAACATTTTTTGCATTAGCATATTTTGGGAAGCTAATGCATACATACCAGCCATGTTTGCTAAATGACAATTTTCTCAAACTCCAAGGGTTAAAATTGAAAGTTATATTAACGAACTGTGAACAGTAAAGATAACGAATTGTGAATAGTGGTTAACGAATCACAAATTAACGAAGTTAAGATTGTTCAAGTAACGAATTTGGAATGACCTTAACGAATCTGAAACAGTAACTTTGACGAATTAGGAATAAACTCACACGAAATAGATTATAACGAATTGATCAACGAAAAAGATGGTTTCCTCTAACGAATCACTAAGTGTAATCTTAGTGACTTAAGTAGTGAATTAGCTACAGTTGATAACGA
Source organism: Bidens hawaiensis (assembly GCF_021521415.1). Classification (NCBI taxonomy): domain Eukaryota; kingdom Viridiplantae; phylum Streptophyta; class Magnoliopsida; order Asterales; family Asteraceae; genus Bidens; species Bidens hawaiensis. The sequence continues at coordinate 154,218 of NW_027494970.1, forward strand.
ATCAACTGATAGCGAATCAGGTTGTTAAAACGGTTGTAACAAACCTCTGACAACAATTGCCATGTGGAAAAAGTTGTTATGATAACAGTTAACGAAGTGGACACGTGTCACACGAAGTGAATGTCACGGATCAGAAATGTAACGAACTGAGTAACGAACCAAATAACGAATTAGTTAAAATTAACATCACTTGTAACGACTTAGATTAACGAAGGAGAATCTTCAACAGGTGAAGAAGATCTTCAAATATTCATCACCATTTTCCAGAAATCTGGAAAAAACGATGAACACCGATACACTTTCCAAATCTGTAATACTACCTCGTCAATACACCAAATCGTCCAAATTACCAATCAAACTGCTCGGAAATACACTACGAATCCAAAACCAAAACTCTCATAATCCGAATCACCTTAACTCATAACCAATTTGACCAAAATAACCACTCTGTTTTTGGCCAAAAACAGATCCAAACCAATAACCAAACAAAGTCAATCCAATTACCAATTCCTAACCACAACAACTTCCCAATACCTTAATGATCATAGATCCAATCCAAATCGATCCTTATCCGAACAATTCACACTGAATCTGATCCAAACTCAATACAAACATAAACTTATACAAAAATAACAATTAATAGTCCTTAATTAACGAATTAACTATCAAATCAAGAGCAATCGAACACCGAAAGCTCTGATACCACTTGTCTGAACCTAATCCAACAGATCTAAGATCTAGTGATTGTAAAACGGATCTAGTTCATGATGCTCTGATTAATTATAAGTTGTATATGTATATGTTAGTATTAGTTGTATATATTTGTATGTATAATATAAGATGATTAATTAAGGTGAAGATTGAGACGAGATCTGGACAGAGTTTCAATGCATAAAATCTCAAAGCTTAGATTAAACAGTGGCCGAACCCACTATATATAGAAGATGAGTCTAGTTCGTTACACATTCCGTAACGAACTAGCCACTCACTTCGTTACATACATTAAATAAGATAAACTTAACGAATCATCCCCTGATTCGTTAAACATCCTTAACGAATCAGGAGGGAACTTAACTTAAGTCTAGTTCGTTAAACATCCTTAACGAACTAGATGCTAAACTTAACGAATTAAAATAATAACTTAATACTTTATTACATAAATAAAACGACAAGTACATTAACGATAGATACAAAGACTCAAGACGCAAAACCATGTACTAACACCTTCTACTTTCTATTGATGAGTACTAGAACAATTACAAATACGAAGAAAACCCTACTAAGCCCGATCATCTCGCAATTTAACATCAAGGTTGATTGAGTAAAAAGAATAAGTCCAAAAAATGTTTTCTAAGGAAACCAACCCTCCGCCCCTTTCATTAACCACGCTCATATGTATAATGTATGAGGCCCAACCCCCAAAACCCACACTCTCACTCATCCAGACGAGGCTATACCTAAATGCCTCTATCTTTTTTTCTCTAATGCCACGCTAAGGTCTCGTAACGCATTCATTACACAAGTTCTAACAAGAAGGGTCACACTGCTTATCTTCAAATAATGCCAACCATGAAATCCCGTGTTATAAAGTTCCATCCCAAAATTTGTTACCAGCATGTTATGCGAAATAAATAACCAAAAACATGTCACTCTTAGCTGAAAATCTATTACCATTTCCTTTAAAACTTGGCAATACTCACACACGGGAATTATGACCATGAAAAGGGATCTTTATCTCAACACATCTTTTGAACCACACACCAAAATTGGAACATTTTTGTTTTTGAAAGTTTTGAAAATTTTCTCCACATCCCCACACTTGGGATACATTGTCCCCAATGTATGGTTTTGGCACAATTTTTTTATTATATTTATATATATATATATATATATATATATATATATATATATATATATATATATATATATATATATATATATATATTAACAAACCCCCATCGGACCACAACCCGTTGATCAATATCTCACATACGCCACCCTACCACCAAAACCAAAAACTATGCAAAAAAAAAATTATTTACCAATAAACAAACTGAGACAAGAAAGCACCTGATTAGGAGTAACGTCGCCGAGCTGGCCCGAATATAGATGTCATCACATCTAAAAGTTCACCAAATCCAAATGTGCCTTGGTCATCACCACCTTGTTCGCCTCCATGTTGTTGCGAGACACCTTGACTTGAGCCTTGATTGGGATCCACCCACATAGAGTGAAGCAATGATGGTGTCGGGTATGACACACTACCATCATACGGTAGCAAGGTGGTGTAATCCACAATTGGCGGGCTAGCCACAACTGGCTGCCCCGAATGCCATGTTTCATGCATCCGTCGGTAATGATCATCAATATATCGGTTGTTCATCTCATTCTTAAAGGCATAAGCATGGGTTCCGTTCCATTTCCCTTGTCGATCATAATTTTGCTTTAATTCCATTTCCATACTTGCACCCATGAAAGTTTGTTGATCGAATATGGTTTGGGAAGATTCTGACTAATTCCCAAACGTAGGTAGCCGTTGTCGTTCCACCACCTCTTGAATAGTCCCTTGATAGGCCTATTTTGAATCATAGGTCCTTTGTGTATAATCGAATGCACTTCCCACATAGCCCGACTGCACACCTGATTACCAATCCCCCCCCAACTCGGTCCCGCTTGATCCGCATCCATGTGAGCTACATTCAGATCATCTTGGTAAGTCTCATCACCACTTACTTGATCTTCACTTTCTGGGTCATTCTCTTCACCCGCATTCAATGGTCTTGCATCATCTTTCAATACTCTCCATCTCCTTCCATCACTTTTCAATTTATGATACCGTTCAAATTGTGAGTATACCCAACCGGACCCCAAATGTGTAATGTCGAATGGTTTGAACTTCTTGTGAAAACCCTTATCACCTTCACCAATTTAACCATATTTCTTTAAAAACGCTGTGATTAATCGACAGTGAGGTATGATTTTCCGGTCCACACTGTTTCGTCTTATCCATTTATTACTCATTACCAGAAAGCGGTATGGAATAAGCGGTGATCCATTAAAAAACATGTATAAAATTGGTACCTCAGGGTACCATACCTCAGTCCTATCACCCAGACGCGGAATGATATTTTGGATGCTTATCGTTAACATTAGCTTTGCTTCCATCTTCAATTTTTTCCGGAGCAACTTCCCAGCTTATGTTCCGGGAAAAAATAGATAATCCAACATGGTGTTCCACATTATGTGCTTCTCTGGTGCCAAATACAAATCATCCACACTCGAGCACATATACCGGATGTGCGGCTTACTATCAAATTTCGCCACCCGTTTCAAACTATCGAATGACATTTCAACCTCAATCCCGTTCACAATACCAATTTACTTATTGTTTGATGGACGATTACCTGTAACCCGTATTAAGGTAGCCACCAATTCTTGTATCTCTGTATCAAACAAGTTAGTTGACTCCTTATCATAACACTTTAAGGCCACTTCCCAACCCAACGTTCGGCACTTGTCAGTGACCCCAAACGGACCTAAGTCCTCTTCCCTCACTTATTTTTCACAAATAAATGCCTCTTTTCGCTGCCTTAATGAGTTCATTTGTTCATGGAATAGTTCCGCTTGTCATTCCCGAGGTTGGTCTGCCAAGGACCCCGAGTTCCAAATTGGATTTTCACCTCTTTGATCTTCTTCCTCCTCTTCCATATCTGTGACACTCATCAATTTCAGGTTAGCTTCGTTAACCCGAATTCCGTTAATTCAAACTCACGATCACACGAACTATGCCATTCCAGTTAACGCATTTCTCATTGCATTTAATTAGAGTTTAAATAATACGTGACAATCATTACACAAATAGTCTTTCGGAGATTCACCGAACAACACACGAGTCGACTCAAACCATTGATGAACAAACAATAAATAATATAAACAAGTACTTAGTATACTATGATTATGTTGTGATAATATATCTTATGTGACTACGTGTTTGCATGTGTAACATTATATCATGGATGAAGATGGAATAAACTAGTTTGTACTAGAGTTAGATTAACTAGAAAGTTAGGGGTGAGTTGTAACTTGATTAATTACTTAAACAAGTATTACACAAACCCTAATTCTTTCACCTCTCTCCCTCACACCTTGCGACGGAAGCCCCTCCCCCTTCTCTTTGATCGACTGGACACACACACACATACATACAAGATTAATTACAAGTTGTTTTAAGATCCAAGGTGCTAGCTAGGTAAATTAAACACCCAATGAAATCTATTCTTATCGATTATTGCATCATTAAGCATATTAATCATAAACCCTAAATGTTAAAGTTATTGATTATTGATGAATTAGGGTTGCATGCATGTTTAATTGTTCAAAGATTAGTAGTTTGTTGAAGTTTGGTGAAAAACTGATGCTGGACCGAATCATAAATTCATGTTAAAATGGCTGTAACTTGATGTTAATGATATGTTTTGAAGTGATTATTGATTATATGATGTAGTAGGTCGAGTCTAGTTTCTGAAGAATCCAAGTTTGTAATTTTTGGACGTGTGAAAGTCAGTTTTTATTAATATACAAATTAGTTGTGCAGTTCAAATTCGGGAAGCCTTTTTATAGGTTGTTTTGCTAATAGTATATCTCACAAATGAAAAGACCAATTGAGTTAATTCCACTTCTCGAAGTTAATAAATTGATTGTGGAATCTAAATCTATTGGCCTTGCATTAATTGGATTAACCATGTAACGGGAGTAGTCAAGAACCTTTTGTTGCGCATGATAATGACTGCTGTGTACCTACTATGTTGTTTGGACTCTTGTGATAAAACCTTGTAAGCTAAAAATATAATAAAAATATTTTTTGAAACCTAACTAACGTGTTCTTATGTGGTAATCTTTGGTGATTTTATCTACATGTTATGGATAGTGAAATAGAGTAATCTTGATGTGTTAAATTCTGTCTCGGTAACTTAGCTGCTGAATGCTTGATTTAAATGGGAAAAGTGATTGTTTAATCGATGTTCGAATTGTGTTTGACCTAATTGCCCTTGTGGTAGATATTTTACTGATAATGTATCATAGTAACATTTAAATACCATACTTAATCACACCCGTAATTTATCACCAACGTGTTGTCGAGTCACACTTGTTTCACAAACGTAAAGCAAACACATCTCATGCATAATTTTTATGTGTCGAGTCTAGAGACTCACTCGTGGTTCAAAACACTTAGAAATCACGTTTTTGTTTTAGAGCACTAGTGAGGATTTCTTTAACGCACGCTTTTCTTGGATTTTGATAACTTCGCAAACAGTGAGTTTCACGGCCTCTTTTACTCTTTAAAGCTTTTATTAGGGGGAGATAACATACTCCAACGCTTTAGATTTTGTTTATTTCTTTATATATCACTTGCAAGGCTAAGTGGCAACAAACCAACTAAATCCTTCTGAACAATCGAACCGGTTAATATTGGATAATAGCGAGTCAGTGTAGAGTAGTAATACTGGGTTTGACAAACCCTGCCCAACTCTAAACTCGACTGTAAGTCGAGTGGGTGTAACTTTGGCTAACACATTACCGTTGTCGTGGTTGACATGGTGGCAAGGCAAACGTATAATCAGTCAGTTTCGGTGTCGAACACTTAGTAATACATGCTTTATAGGTTAGCTACCTATTAATATATATTGACATAACTCTATCTGGTAACGCTAAAACGCAACACTTAATTTACTTAAACCTGTGAACTCACCAACCTTGTGTTGACACTTTTAGTATGTTTATCTCAGGTAGCCGAGGCAGGCGAGCGGTTTAGGACATGCATTCACTAAACTCTTATGAATTTAATTTCTTTTAAATTTTATCATGACAACTGTTGCTTTAAGTCATCCTGTTTGGTGCAACAATTTACTTTATAGTTTACGCTTCCGCATTTACTTGAGACTTGTTTTGTCTTGGTTGTTTTAAAAACTTAAACTATGATGTTTAATATAACTAATGACTATGATCCTGTTAGTTCACGCCCTCTGACAATAAAACTCCGTTAGTGGATTTTGAGGGTGTGACAGATTGGTATCAAAGCCATTGGTTATAGCAAAATAAAATTGCATTCATACTAGACTATAACCGCAACGACCCACTAGTTATGATCATACACACTGCATATATATATATATATATAGTATATTTAACTATTTGTTTTCTTTATCTCTTTTCCTCATTCACTCATACGCGCGTAAACCATACACGGCCTATTATGTAGGAATGTCATCACCATCATCATCATCTGACCCGGTGTCCCACGCCCCAGGAAAGGAACCGCAGCTTCCCAACCCATCACCACCTTGAGCAGGCCTAACACTAGTAGCCCCCACACCGAAGAGGCACTGTCCATCTGGAGTCGCGTACGAGAGCAACAGTAACTGGAGTTGTACCCAAGTTTGATTGAGCGTTTTGTTTACCGTGAGCAAGTTCCACCACTACCCCTCCCGGGCTGTCCTATGTCCTTCAACACACTACCACCCCTAACCCAACCAATGGAGCGTGTTTTCGCAGCTTTCGCCTCTTGCTTGGATCGTGAAGTTGACATCATGCACTCAACGAGAGCGAAGGTTACTAGGTTATTAGGGATGGAGCGGAGGTAAGGAAGAGACTTTCATACCTGACTGAAGCCATGGAGGAAACTCAAGATGCTCATGTTCATCTAATGAAGCTAGATTTCTAGAGGATACGCTGGATGTGGTCGCGGTAACATACATGACCGCAGCAGAATTCCAAGCTTTACTGAACGAGCATGCAGCGGCAGCTCTGGCTGCTCATGTTCAAAATCAAGCCGGAGTCTGTACTTTCAAGAATTACCTAGACTGTAAACCCAATTTGTTTAAGAGCACTGAGGCAGCCATAGGGTTCATGAGTTGGGTAGAGAAAGCGGAGTCAGCCTTTGAGATGTGCAACTGTCCACCAGCCAGCAGGGTCAAGTTTGCTGCTGGAACACTGCAAGATTCAGCCCTCACCTGGTGGAATTCCAATGTGTAGATAATTGGATTGAAGTTGGCGAATGCCATGAACTGGGACGAATTCAAAGACATGATGAAGGAAGAGTATTGTCCTAGAGAGGAAATCTCAAAGCTAGAGTCAGAATTCTGGGCTTTGAAGATGGTGGGCTTTGAAATTGAAGCCTACAGCACCAGTTCTCACAAACTGGCGGTGATGTGCCCGCGGATGATAGAGCCACCGAGTAAAAGAATTGAGATGTACATTGATGGTTTAGTGCCCTAGATTTAGGGTTTGGTGACGTTCTCCAAACCGAACACCATACAACAGGCGATTCGAATAGCCCACAAGCTGACGAATCAAGCAGTGGCCCAAGATGCATTACCCCCTAGAGGTTCCACCTCCAAAACCATTGACAATGAGGGCAACGGAGGCAACAAAAACAACGGAGGCAGTACAAAGGGTAGAGCCTTTGTCATTGGATCGGGTCAGGCCCGTAGCGATCGAATTGTGTTACCGGTAAGTTTCCTGTAGACGATTGTTTTTTTTCTATTTTGTTTGACACTGGAGCTGATATGAGTTTTGTGTCGAAAGCCTTTAGTAAACTGTTAGACTTAAACCCGACACCGTTAGATGCTAAGTTTCCTGTTAAATTAGCTGACGGTAAGTCTATAAAACAACACATGTATTAGTGGGATGTAAGTTGAAACTGTCGGGTCATACCTTCGATATCGCCCTCATACCCTTTACGCTTGGTAGTTTCGACGTTGTTGTTGACATGGACTGGCTATCCGAGAATAGAGCTGAGATTATATGCCACGACAAGATAGCTCATATCACTACCTTCCTGTGGAATCATCTCAATACAGGGCGAGAAGAACGACATGACTACTAGCATCGTCACACTCATGAAGGCACAGAAATACTTATGAAAGGGTAATCCGGCGATTTTAGCTCATGTTATTGGGAAACCCGAGGAGGAGAAACGGATCGAAGACATACCGATTGTGCGAGATTTTTCGGAAGTCTTCCCGGAAAATTTGACAAGACTCCCACCCATTCGACAAGTCGAGTTCCAAATCGACTTAGTCCCCGGTGCTGCACCCATAGCACGAGCCCCGTATCGGCTCGCACCGGAAGAGCTTCAGGAATTGTCCACCCAATTACAGGACTTATTAGATAAAGGTTTCATCCGACCCAGCTCATCACCATGGGGAGCCCCTGTCCTATTTGTTCGAAAGAAAGACGGGACTTTCCGCATGTACATCGACTACCGGGAGCTGAACAAGGTGACGGTCAAGAACCGTTAGACCCTACCCCGAATTGATGATCTATTCGACCAGCTTCAAGGATCGAGTTACTACTCGAAAATCGATCTGAGATCTGGTGTGACACCCGGTAAATTCCCAATCCCTTAAACCAAGTAATCAACCTAAATATTAGGTAATTATGTTATATGCGCCTTGCGCGAGCGCGCTATGTTAGAATCAGCGCGTGCATTTGTTATGTGCGCCTTGCGCGAGCGCGCCATGTTAGTCAGCGCGTGCATTTGTTATGTGCGCCCTGCGCGAGCGCGCCATATTAGAGTCAGCGCGTGCATTTGTTATGTGCGCCCTGCGCGAGCGCGCCATGTTAAGAACCAGCGTGGGCATATGTTATATGCGCCATGCGCGAATGTTTTGGCTTTATGTTTTCATGTACCTTAACGTTATGTTGTCTAATGGGTTGACCATCCCGCATGATGCTAAGGCGGGTGCATCCTAAATCGTTTATGCGCGTGCGGAAGGGAACTAACCTCCCCGCATGGCGGGAACATTGAGAGCTAGTTTGTCTGAAGCTCCAAGATGGAATTGACTTCAACATAACTGATCACTATGTTGAAATACCAAGACCACCTGGAGAATCTACAAATGAAACTCAATGTCCCTAACTGCGAGAAGGTTACGTGCCTACCCGCAGCAAAGAAATGTCCTTCACGCAGAAAGCTACGCGCACAAAGTGATGCGCACAGAACACTCAGTCTATTCTCCAGACGTAAGGAGATTACTCCCGCCCAAAAGGAAACAGTAGCGTGTTTCAGAGATTTTCCACTTTTTACTGTACACTGACAAAAGTACCTGAAAAAGCACACTGTAACATGAAAAGTCAACTGTCAGCCACCCTATTCTCACCAACCCCAGACCTGCATGTCCTGACCAAATCAAATCAAAATCTTTTATCCACTACTCCACTTTTAAATAAATAATAATAATATCCATACTTTATCATCATTACACCTAGATATGAAAAGATTACAATCCCCTAAAGCAAGGGATTGTGTTCCCTTGAGTTTGCCTATAAATATGTAACCTAAGTTATCACCCAAACACACTTCAAACTTCTCTCTTAAGAACTGCAAACTTGCACTAATCATCTCCCAAGCATCCGTTGTTTTCATTTCCGATCCTGTTACTAGGTAAGCCGAGAATATAACCTTGAGATCTACTTTCCAACCCTTATATTCTCTTATTTCTTGATCTTAATATATATACTTCTTGTTATTTAATCGTATTCTAGACCTTCAATTCAAAGGCCAACACCAAGAAAACTCGAATCTCGATTAATCCCTTAACAAGAACCACAGGTGAGTCTCACAGCCCCTATTTTCACTGTTTTCACTATTTTTAAACTGTTTTCGGGGCGAGGGACACGTACTTAAATAATGTTTTATCATGGTATACTTACAAGCTATGCAAGCGATTATGTGTTTAAATTATATTTCATGATGAGCAATGCGAACGGTTATCTAAGGTTTTCGATGTATGTGCGCTAGAACTCGAGTAAGTGATCACTTTACCATTGGAACTCTAAGGGTAGGGACTGCTGGTTTGATCCGCCCACTCGTAGGGGTCGCACCTCTTACACAGACGAGTGCCTAGTATGGTCATGGGGCAGTACTATGGGTTTGAGCCCGCTTGTAGAGGTCGCTCCTCTTACGCAGACGAGCGCCTTGTTTTCCGGCACAACGTCCGCGCGTAACCCGCGGGACGGTATTATTCGCTCGTAGTGGCAGCGCCACTTACACAGACGAGCACGGTCTTTCAGATGTGTCCGCGCGTAACCCGCGGGACGGTATTACTTGTTTCGCTCGTAGTGGCAGCGCCACTTACACAGACGAGCACAGTTCCCAGAAATGTTCGCGCGTAACCCGCGGAACGATTTTATCAGAATATGTTGAAAGAACTATGTTTTACCAAGCATGTGTTTTAATGATGCTATCAGAATTATGTTTCAGAATGATTTTTATCAAGATTATGATGCAATACGATTTATCAAGTTACTAAAACTTGTGAACTCACTCAGTTTATACTGATTCAAATGTTTTACGTGTCTTTCAGGAGATAACTAGGTAGCGCATGGAGTCACACTTAGAGCACCTCACGCTGAACATCTAAAACTAGCTTTTTGGAAGATTTTAGTTCTATCCCTTCGATGCGCGTGGTTGTTCCCGCCGCGCAAGGGGATATGGCATGGAAATCTTCAACAGTTTTTATACTTGGATGTTTTTATGTAATTTTTAAACAATGTAATGTATTTGTATTAAAACTTTTCATGCGCAATGAAAATCTTACTTTGAATGTTTGCAATGGCCCGTGATTAATTATCAATCCCCACTCGCGCGCGCCCGGCTGTTTCTGCCGCTCAGGGCCGGGTGTGACAGATTGGTATCAGAGCACTGGTTATAGCGAACTAGGAAAAGAAGTTTTAACCTAGACTATAACCGTTGGGGAATCGCGTGAAATATTTTTCAAAGAATATTTTCAAAAGAAACTATACACACACTTAGGAACACGGGTCACACAGTGTCTAGTGAATAAAGATAAAGAACATTATGTGCTCAGAGTACATGCGCTAAGTTTAATATATTTTCGTTCTCTTTTAAAGCGAGAATGCCTCCAACCAGAGCCAAGGGAATTACCATGACACCCGAGGAACTCGCGGAAATAATCGCGCAGGCGATTGCGACACATGAGGCCAGCAAGGCCGAATCAAGTCAGGGTCGTCAGAACGAGACCCCAGAACCCGATTCAGGAGCCTTGGACAAAGGGTGCTCCTATAAAACATTTATGGCCTGTAGGCCTTGGCCATTCAAGGGTACCGAAGGGGCCATTGGGCTCTACAACTGGATTGACAAGATGGAGACAGTTCTCTCCATTAGCAGATGTAGTGAGAACCAGAAGGTCCTTTACGCGACCTGCATGTTCCAAGAAGCAGCTTCGTCTTGGTGGAAGCTTCAAGTGAAGACTTTGGGGCGAGAAGTTGCTCTTCACAAGACCTGGGAAGAACTGAAGGAAATGATGATGAGAAAGTTCTGCTCTCGCGCAGAAATCCAGAGTCTGCAGCAGGAATTCTGGAACCACACCATGGTAGGAAAGGATATCGACGCCTACAACAACCGGTTCAACGAGCTTTGCCAGTTGGTACCAGACATGGCAAACACGGAGGAAAAGAAGATCGAGAGGTATATTTTTGGGTTACCTCCTGTTGTTAGGGTTCCGCTCAACGCCGCAGCGCCTCCAACCTTTGATGAGGCGGTAGCGCGGGCCATCACCCTTACAAGGGATACGGTCCGTGCGGGTATGTTGACTACGCGCGGAAACGAGCAGCGAACCTCTGACTCCAAGAGGAAATGGAACTCTCACCACCGAGGGTCAGACTCCAAGCAGCCACCGTTCAAGAAGCAGGAAAGCGCAAGGGTTTACGCGATCCAAGCCGCGGAGCCATCAAGGAAAGGATACAGCGGGCCTTACCCATGGTGCAACAAATGTAAGTTTCACCACGAGGGTGAATGCGCGAGCGTCACGTGCGCCAAATGTAACAGGCCAGGGCACAAGACGATGAATTGCCGTGCTAAAGAAGCTGGAGCCAGTGACAACTGCTACGCATGCGGAAAGCCAGGGCATTTCAGTCGGGATTGCCCGCAAAGGGGAAACCAAGTTCGCGGGAGAGCTTTTGTGATCGGCGCGGGTGAAGCTAAAGAAGAGCCAAATGTGGTAACCGGTACGTTTTTGCTTAACGGCCATTTTGCATCTGTCTTATTTGATACTGGCGCTGACCTAAGTTTTATATCTGCTGAGTTTAAAAACTCCCTAGGCTTAGCAACCAGTAGGCTAGACACGCCTTATACTATAGAACTAGCCAATGGAAGGCAGTTATGCGCGAACGAAAGAACTGAACAATGTGTTATAGTCATGGGAGGTCACGGGTTCAATATTAACTTGTTACCAATAGACTTGGGAAGTTTTGACATTGTGGTAGGTATGGATTGGTTAGTCGAGAACCACGCGGAAGTTACTTGCCATGAGAAGCAGGTTCGGATCCCACTGTTGAACGGAGAAACCTTGGTAATTCAAGGGGAAAGAAGGGGAGTTGCGACGAAACTGATTTCGTGCCTAAAGGCGCGCAAGTGCCTAAGGAAAGGGTGCTACGCCTTCCTGGCGCATGTCGTAGAGAAGAAAGGAGATGAGCGAAGAATTGAAGACTTACTAGTAGTGCGCGAATTTCCAGAAGTTTTTCCTGAAGATTTGCCCGGATTGCCGCAGCCGCGACAAGTAGAATTTCGTATTGATTTAGTCCCAGGAGCTGCGCCAGTAGCTCGAGCGCCTTATCGATTAGCTCCATCTGAGATGCAAGAGCTATCCAATCAGTTACAGGAACTATTGGATAAGGGTTTCATACGCCCAAGCTTTTCACCTTGGGGAGCTCCAGTACTGTTTGTTAAGAAGAAGGATGGTTCCTTCCGGATGTGTATTGACTACAGGGAGCTGAACAAGCTGACAGTCAAGAATCGGTACCCCTTACCGAGGATTGACGACTTATTTGACCAGTTGCAGGGATCCAGTTATTATTCGAAGATAGATCTACGGTCAGGATACCACCAACTTAGGGTCCATGAGGAAGATGTGCCGAAAACAGCCTTCCGAACTAGATACGGCCATTATGAGTTCTTAGTGATGCCTTTCGGGCTAACTAATGCGCCGGCTGTGTTCATGGATCTGATGAACCGCGTGTGCAAACCATACTTGGACAAGTTTGTGATTGTGTTTATAGATGATATTCTGATTTACTCTCGGACCAAGGCCGAGCATGAGCAACACCTGAGATTGATTTTGGAATTGTTGAGGAAAGAAAAGTTGTATGCGAAGTTTTCCAAATGTGAGTTTTGGCTTAGAGAAGTTCACTTTCTCGGTCACGTTGTAAACGAGAAAGGAATACACGTTGATCCTTCCAAAGTCAAGGCCATCGAAAACTGGGAAGCGCCAAAAACCCCAACTGAGGTGAGGCAATTCCTAGGACTAGCTGGCTACTATCGACGCTTCATTGAGAACTTCTCCAAGATAGCTCTACCACTGACCGCGCTAACTCAGAAAGACAAGAAGTTTGTTTGGGGCGAAAATCAGGAAACAGCATTTCAAATGTTAAAACAGAAGTTATGTAGTGCGCCAATTCTGTCTCTGCCCGAGGGGACGGATGACATCGTCGTTTACTGCGACGCTTCACATCAGGGACTTGGATGTGTCCTTATGCAGCGAGACAAAGTCATAGCGTATGCCTCGCGCCAACTCAAGACCAATGAAAAGAACTACACAACGCATGATCTGGAACTTGGAGCGGTTGTCTTCGCGCTAAAGATTTGGCGCCATTACCTCTATGGTACAAAGTGTATAATCTTTACGGATCACAAGAGCCTTCAACATATATTTGATCAAAAGGATTTAAACATGAGGCAACGAAGATGGGTGGAGTTGTTGAATGATTATGATTGTGAAATTAAGTACCACCCTGGAAAGGCGAATGTAGTAGCAGACGCGCTAAGTAGGAAGGAGCGAATAAAAACGCAACGAGTCAAGGCTCTAAGGCTGACCATTCACACAGATCTCTCTACCCGCATCCGAGACGCTCAGCAAGAAGCCTTGAAACCAGAGTTTGTTAAAAACGAATGCCTTGGGAGTATGATTAAGAGTTTGGAACTTAAAGAGAACGGCAATCTATTTTTCGCTAACCGCATATGGGTCCCTCTCAGGGGAGGATTGCGCGAGCAAGTATTAAACGAAGCTCACAAGACGCGGTATTCCGTACATCCTGGCGCAGACAAGATGTACCAAGATGTTAAAACGCTGTATTGGTGGCCCAATCTTAAAGGCGCCATCGCGACGTATGTCAGTAAATGCCTGACGTGTTCGAAGGTGAAGGCTGAATACCAGAAACCATCAGGGTTGCTTCAACAGCCAGAAATTCCCATATGGAAGTGGGAACAAATCTCTATGGACTTCATCACCAAACTGCCAAGGACACCTGGGGGTTACGACACGATCTGGGTTATTGTGGATCGGCTAACTAAGTCAGCGCACTTCCTGCCGATCAAGGAAACCGATAAGATGGAAAAGTTAGCCCGATTGTATATTCGAGAAGTAGTTTCAAAACATGGAGTCCCAGTGTCCATCATTTCTGATAGAGATAGTCGGTTCACCTCAAGATTTTGGAGATCGTTACAAGGGGCTTTAGGTACTCGTCTTGATATGAGTACAGCTTATCATCCTCAAACGGATGGGCAAAGCGAGCGAACAATCCAGACATTGGAAGATATGCTACGCGCGTGCGCGATCGATTTCGGAGGTAGCTGGGATACTCATCTCCCATTGGTTGAATTTTCTTACAACAACAGTTATCACACAAGCCTCAAGGCTGCGCCGTTTGAAGCTTTGTATGGGCGCAAGTGTAGATCCCCACTGTGCTGGGCTGAAGTGGGTGACAAGCAAATGACTGGTCCAGAATTGATCCAAGAAACAACAGACAAGATTTTTCAGATACGGGATCGCCTTAAGACAGCGCGCGACAGACAGAAGAGCTACGCAGATGTGCGAAGGAAACCGTTGGAGTTTCAAGTAGGGGATAGAGTACTTTTGAAAGTCTCTCCATGGAAAGGAGTCCCCCGTTTCGGCAAGCGAGGAAAGTTGAATCCGCGCTACATTGGACCATTTGAGATCCTGGAAAGGATCGGTCCGGTTGCTTATAAACTCCGTTTACCCGCCGAACTCAGTGGAGTTCATGATACGTTTCATGTGTCCAACCTCAAAAAGTGCGTATCTGACGAAACGTTGATTTTGCCGTTGGAAGAGATTCACATCGACAAACAGCTGCACTTCGTAGAAGAACCTATAGCAGTAACCGATTGGAAAGAACAAAAGTTACGCAGAAGCAAAATCAAGTTAGTAAAGGTTCAATGGAAATCAAGGCGTGGGCCTGAATTCACTTGGGAAAGAGAAGATCAAATACGCAAGAAATACCCACACCTCTTTCAGAGCATGGCTTCTGCCAGCAACGTCTCCTAAATTTCGGGACGAAATTCGCTTAACAGGGGGAGAATGTGACACCCGGTAAATTCCCAATCCCTTAAACCAAGTAATCAACCTAAATATTAGGTAATTATGTTATATGCGCCTTGCGCGAGCGCGCTATGTTAGAATCAGCGCGTGCATTTGTTATGTGCGCCTTGCGCGAGCGCGCCATGTTAGTCAGCGCGTGCATTTGTTATGTGCGCCCTGCGCGAGCGCGCCATATTAGAGTCAGCGCGTGCATTTGTTATGTGCGCCCTGCGCGAGCGCGCCATGTTAAGAACCAGCGTGGGCATATGTTATATGCGCCATGCGCGAATGTTTTGGCTTTATGTTTTCATGTACCTTAACGTTATGTTGTCTAATGGGTTGACCATCCCGCATGATGCTAAGGCGGGTGCATCCTAAATCGTTTATGCGCGTGCGGAAGGGAACTAACCTCCCCGCATGGCGGGAACATTGAGAGCTAGTTTGTCTGAAGCTCCAAGATGGAATTGACTTCAACATAACTGATCACTATGTTGAAATACCAAGACCACCTGGAGAATCTACAAATGAAACTCAATGTCCCTAACTGCGAGAAGGTTACGTGCCTACCCGCAGCAAAGAAATGTCCTTCACGCAGAAAGCTACGCGCACAAAGTGATGCGCACAGAACACTCAGTCTATTCTCCAGACGTAAGGAGATTACTCCCGCCCAAAAGGAAACAGTAGCGTGTTTCAGAGATTTTCCACTTTTTACTGTACACTGACAAAAGTACCTGAAAAAGCACACTGTAACATGAAAAGTCAACTGTCAGCCACCCTATTCTCACCAACCCCAGACCTGCATGTCCTGACCAAATCAAATCAAAATCTTTTATCCACTACTCCACTTTTAAATAAATAATAATAATATCCATACTTTATCATCATTACACCTAGATATGAAAAGATTACAATCCCCTAAAGCAAGGGATTGTGTTCCCTTGAGTTTGCCTATAAATATGTAACCGAAGTTATCACCCAAACACACTTCAAACTTCTCTCTTAAGAACTGCAAACTTGCACTAATCATCTCCCAAGCATCCGTTGTTTTCATTTCCGATCCTGTTACTAGGTAAGCCGAGAATATAACCTTGAGATCTACTTTCCAACCCTTATATTCTCTTATTTCTTGATCTTAATATATATACTTCTTGTTATTTAATCGTATTCTAGACCTTCAATTCAAAGGCCAACACCAAGAAAACCCGAATCTCGATTAATCCCTCAACAAGAACCACAGGTGAGTCTCACAGCCCCTATTTTCACTGTTTTCACTATTTTTAAACTGTTTTCGGGGCGAGGGACACGTACTTAAATAATGTTTTATCATGGTATACTTACAAGCTATGCAAGCGATTATGTGTTTAAATTATATTTCATGATGAGCAATGCGAACGGTTATCTAAGGTTTTCGATGTATGTGCGCTAGAACTCGAGTAAGTGATCACTTTACCATTGGAACTCTAAGGGTAGGGACTGCTGGTTTGATCCGCCCACTCGTAGGGGTCGCACCTCTTACACAGACGAGTGCCTAGTATGGTCATGGGGCAGTACTATGGGTTTGAGCCCGCTTGTAGAGGTCGCTCCTCTTCCGCAGACGAGCGCCTTGTTTTCCGGCACAACGTCCGCGCGTAACCCGCGGGACGGTATTATTCGCTCGTAGTGGCAGCGCCACTTACACAGACGAGCACGGTCTTTCAGATGTGTCCGCGCGTAACCCGCGGGACGGTATTACTTGTTTCGCTCGTAGTGGCAGCGCCACTTACACAGACGAGCACAGTTCCCAGAAATGTTCGCGCGTAACCCGCGGAACGATTTTATCAGAATATGTTGAAAGAACTATGTTTTACCAAGCATGTGTTTTAATGATGCTATCAGAATTATGTTTTAGAATGATTTTTATCAAGATTATGATGCAATACGATTTATCAAGTTACTAAAACTTGTGAACTCACTCAGTTTATACTGATTCAAATGTTTTACGTGTCTTTCAGGAGATAACTAGGTAGCGCATGGAGTCACACTTAGAGCACCTCACGCTGAACATCTAAAACTAGCTTTTTGGAAGATTTTAGTTCTATCCCTTCGATGCGCGTGGTTGTTCCCGCCGCGCAAGGGGATATGGCATGGAAATCTTCAACAGTTTTTATACTTGGATGTTTTTATGTAATTTTTAAACAATGTAATGTATTTGTATTAAAACTTTTCATGCGCAATGAAAATCTTACTTTGAATGTTTGCAATGGCCCGTGCTTAATTATCAATCCCCACTCGCGCGCGCCCGGCTGTTTCCGCCGCTCAGGGCCGGGTGTGACATCTGGTTACCACCAATTAAGGGTGCGCGGAGAAGACATTTCAAAGACGGCATTCAGAACTCGGTACGGTCACTATGAGTTTTCAGTTATGCCCTTCGGTTTAACCAATGCACCAGCCGTATTCATGGAACTAATGAATAGAGTATGCAAGGCGTATCTCGACAAATTTGTTATTGTTTTTATTGAAGATATCCTCGTCTACTCCAAGAACAAAAGCGACTATGAAGAACACCTAAGGTTAATCCTGGAACTACTAAAGAATGAACAATTGTATGCCAAGCTCTCTAAATGTGAATTTAGGCTTCGAGAGGTTCACTTCTTAGGGCATGTGATCAATGAGAGTGGTATCCATGTTGATCCAGGCAAGGTAGAGGCCATCAAAAACTCGGAAGCACCTAAGACTCCGATTGAGGTACGGAAATTCCTAGGACTGGCTGGCTACTACGATGTTTCATCGAGGGATTTTCAAAAATTGCTCAGCCCCTCACCGCACTGACACACAAGGGTACTAAATACAATTGGGGTGACGCTCAAGAGTCTGCCTTTCAACTTTTGAAAACAAAGCTCTGTAGGGCGCCTATTCTAGCCCTACCCGAGGGAACAAAAAACTTTGCAGTACATTGTGGCGCATCAATACAGGGTTTCGGCTGCGTGATAATGCAACTTGAGAAAGTTATAGCCTATGCCACTCGACAACTACGGGTACACGAGAAGAACTATACGACCCATGACTTGGAACTCGGAGCTGTGGTATTTGCCCTTAAGATATGGAGACATTACTTGTACGGTACTAAGTTTACCATTCACACCGACCACAAGAGTCTCCAACATATCTACGATCAAAAGGAGTTGAACATATGACAGCGTCGTTGGGTCGAGCTACTTAAGGATTATGATTGTGCCATCAAATTCCACCTGGGCAAGGCCAATGTACTAGTCGATGCTCTCAGCCGAAAGGAAACCCTTAAGCCAAAATGAGTGCGAGCATTGCAACTTACGATTCATGCCAACTTACCTGATCAGATTCGTGATGCTCAACTCGAAGCTTTGAAAGACGGAAAACTCCCATCGGAACCCATGCGGGACATGGATAAGCAACTTGAAACCAAATTAGACGGGGTCCGATATTTTGAAAACCGGATTTGGGTCCCTCGTTACAGAGACTTGAGAAATCTGGTGAACGATGAGGCACATAAATCCTGATATTCCATTCACCCTGGCTCATACAAAATGTACCATGACCTGAATGTACTTTACTGGTGGCCAAACATGAAAGCCGACATTGCCACCTACGTGAGCAAATGTTTGACCTGTGCAAGAGTCAAGGTGTAATATCAGAAACCGTCTTGTCTGTTGCAGCAACCGGAGATCCCAACGTGGAAATGGGAACACATTTCCATGGACTTCATCACGGGATTGCCCAAAACACCGACGGGATGCGATACCATCTGGGTGATCGTTGACCGGTTGACTAAGTCTGTACTTTTCCTAGCGATCAAGGAATCAGACAAAATGGAAAGACTGACTCGCATCTACATGAAATAAGTAGTGGCTAGACATGGAGTGCCTGTCTATCATATTAGATCGAGACACCCGTTTCACTTCGCACTTTTGGAAGTCACTACAGAGTGCGCTAGGCACCCGTCTCGACATGAGCACAACATACCATCCCCAAACGGATGGGCAAAGTGAACGCACCATTCAAACTTTAGAAGACATGTTGCGTGCATGCGTATTGGATTTCGGAAAGAGTTGGGAACCCCACTTGCCCCTGGTAGAGTTTTGAAGCGTTGTATGAATGAAGGTGTCGATCACCTCTTTGCAGGGCAGAAGTGGGTGACAGCCAAATCGCCAGCCTAGAATTAGTACTTGAAACCTTAGAAAAGATTGTCTAAATCCGAAATCGCATGGCGGCAGCACGGGATCGCCAAAAGATCTACGCCGACAAGCGTCAAAAACCACTGGAATTCCAAGTGGATGACAAGGTTTTACTGAAAATATCACCTTGGAAAGGTGTAGTGTAAAATTTCTGGTTTTCGAACCTCTCGGTTTTGTAATCATTACCCGACCCAGGTTCAGGTTCGGGTATTTAATCAATAAAGTTCCATATTTGTTTAGTTTGTATTTATTTATTTCTTTTATTCATAACTATGAGAGTTGTACAAAATCAACCCCAAACTAACAACTTATCCAATCTTGCATCCAACACCATAGATCAAGGACCAATAAGCAATAAACAAAATCATATTCTTTCCCTCTTTTCTCTCTACCACCACCGACGACCATGACCCCCCCCCCTCCCCCGTTTCTTGTTCCTCAATTTTTGGACAAATTGATCTTACCAAATCATTAGCTTACCTTAATCCGATCCTACGACACCTTAAACATGGCAAACTATTAACGATTGACAGCTAACCTAATAAACACGAACTGCGGCTCTATTGACCTTGTAACACTATAAATACTCGATTATATTTCTATTAAACTTGCACACACCACCTCTACCACCAGCCGACACAAACCCGTAACAAAATTTCAACGCATAAGCAGCGTAAGATCAAATTTGAAGTCATACCAAGCCGCAAACCCTAAACGAACGTTCTCCCTCATTACTTCATCATTTACGGTAATTAAACATTGCTTTTGGTCGTTTTTAATCAACAAACAAAATCCCTAACTCAATTTGTATCAATTATAAACGAATCAAACGAACTCAGATCTAGGGTTCATATTTGATTTTGGGGATTTTCTTTTTGAGTGTATATTTAAATATGTTGCAGACTAAACCCTTCACAACCTAAAGCACCAGCCTGATGGCTGGTGCGTATCCATTTAAAACTCTGAAACGGTCCAGGGCACGGGTTCCCAACCCCCTGGACCCGTTTTGTTGATATTTTTTCATATTAACCTTTTCTTTATTGATTTTTGATTATTATTATTGCTTAATAAATTTTATAAATATAACTTTGGTAAAACCGAACCTTCGAGTCCCCTAGAACCCGGTTTTGAAGTTTTAAATTGTTATTATTGTTTTTATTTACCTTTAATCAAAGATTTTGATATCAATACATGTATATATACTTAAATATGCTTTTTCTTCATAAAACGAACTCCAGATTTAATGTATTATTTTCGTGTCTTCGGACTTTTATTAATTATGTAACATAAATATATATATATATATATATATATAATAAATAATATAGCAATAAATTCTTTTTTATCAATCTCTTAAATGAGTTCTATTGTTATCATATCCACGCTCAAACTATTTTATCTCGTATCTTTCCGTTAATATGTTATTGTATATAATATGTATTTTATTAAAATCAATAATAATAATAATAACAATAATAATATTAATAATAATAATAATAACATCAACAACAATAACATTAATAAATATAATAATAACCCTTATAATTAACGAAAGTGTATTTTAATGTTGCACACAACCGTATTGAATCTCAAAACCCGTATTAAATCTTAACATTTCGTTATAACTATACTTAACTCACTTTTCATTAACAACTAGGAATAATTATCGGCAAACCTCGAGGAGCTTGATCGTTTCCATCCAAGCCTTTTCTTTTATTATCTCCTTCTCTTTTATCCTACTCTATAAGGTAAGTAAATTCACATCCCCCTTTTTACCGCTTCATAATTTTGGGGCGTTATGCGTTCACAACCAAATTTATTATTGACTTACACTACGATTCCAATATATGCGTTATTGAAATTGCTCGACTAGTTGATACGTGTGAATGTGACAATGTGTTTACCTTTTGTTGTGGTGGTTGGTATCTCATCCTCATTCTCATTAGTATGATCATACGCCGTCAGAGTAGACTGTTATCAATACGATTCGGTTGAAAAGACAACTTTTATTTATTGTTATACTAGTTGTAGTGATTTACAATTATTGCATGGAATTGTCATTTATTATATTATATATACTCAAAAACCGTGGTTTACTTTCTCAACTTTATTTTGACAAAAATATATATTTTCACGAATGACGTAGGTAGCTTTATCAGATGAATCAAGTATTGGAAGTTAGATGAGACCTTAGGTTGCTTTGACGATTGAAGAAAACATTTATTTTAAGTTATTTACGTTTTGAATATTTAATCATAACGGTATTCTTTTTGAGACAATATTTGTGCTTTTGAATTTTGATATATGAATGAATAATTTAGATATTGACACTTGTTTTTACTTAGTGTCTTCTGAGCTATGATACAATCAATGTCGCGCCCCGGCATGTTCCGGCGTAGGGTGGGGTATGACAGATTGGTATCAGAGCCGAAGGATATAAGATAGGTGGCTAGACATAAAGACCTAGTAGCATGCTTAGGGACCTTATACGTGTTCCTATACGTGCACCCTACTTGTTTAAATTTTTGTACATAGCTTAGCATATTTATATTGTTCATCATATATAATTTTACACAAAAGCACACACCTAATCCGAGGCTATGCCTCACTCTCAAAATTGTTTTTAATCGGGAAATTCCTTAAGAAGTCCCACCTTTTTGCTCCCCTCTCCTAGAGGATGATTCGTGGGACGGATATGTAGTAACTGTAAGAGGGACACACTTGTTTACCGAACCCTTGACACCAAGGCTTGCGAACCTAAGGAAGTGCAATGCGCATAAATCTCAATCAACCGCGAAACCTGGTTGTCTTCCTGGAGTGTTCGGTAAGGGTGTGGAACTTATTAGGCCAAAGCATATCACACCAAACGTACCCGAATCTACTACCCTCATTGTATCAAGGTGGTCATGTGATGATCAAATCCTTAAATTTATAACCGAATTCACGGTGATTCGTGGCTAAACTCGGTTTTTCCGTATTGTGTTTTGTTGATCGGATGGATGAAGTATGTACAATGGGGTGGTTCCCGAACTACTTCAACCATCTACCTCAACACCCCCTCAAATTCGATTTTCGATTGATTTTGTTTATTTGGTGTTCGATATTTTTCATTTGTTGGAAGGACCCATGGTGGCTCATGAAGCCCTAACCGACAAATGAACCCATGTATTTTAATTCAAGTTATGTTGTTATATATATCTATTTTTCTCAAAAGGTTAAATATGATAAAATGTTATATAATCAAGTCTCGTAAGTAATGAAATTCTCAACCTCAAACACAATCCCAACCTCAATGCACGATTACTATATTTTGTCAATTATTTATCGTTGCAGTATGTCTTCTCGCCTCCTCAATCGTAACCGTCGCACCGGCAACTCTGGCCGCAGTATGTCATCCCGTATTGCTAAGGGCATCGTGGAAGCCCTCCCAACGATCATCTCCCAATTGCAAACTATGAATGCTTCTTCATCATCCACAACTCCGAACCCACTTGCTTACCCCCTTAAACAATTTAAGAGTGCCAATCCGCCCAAATACTTCAGTATCGACAGTGCTACCGTTCTCCTACAATGGTTCAAAGAAATGGAGAGCATATTCCTCCATTGTGAATGTCTCGAGGACAAAAAAAACCACTTACTCCTCGAGCATGCCCAAGAAGAATGCCCTCAATTGGTGGAACGGTGAGAAGCGCATGCTTGGCGCCGAGGTTGCCATGGCCTTGCCATGGGATGACCTCAAGAAACTCGTGCTCAAGAAGTTTTGCCCGAAACATGAGCTTCGGAAGTTGGAAGAGGAATTTTGGAATTTGAAACAAGAAAGTGGAAATGACACCATCTACAACGATCGTTTCCATGAATCTCTCACATGGTCACTCCCTTTGAACGTACAATCGTAAGTATATCTCAGGTTTGCCTAAGAAAATCCAAGACTCCGTTCTAAGTCGTGACCCTCAAACCCTCCATGATGCCATCACCCTAGCCGGTACCCTCACCGAGAACCACGTTAAGGTCGGGACCTTTACGCAGAAGAATTCCAAGAAGCCCAATGATAAACCCACACCTGAGCCCACTAAGGAATCCAAGCCCGAATCCTCTAAGCCCGAATCCTCCAAGAATAACAACCACAACAACTCATCTCACTATCGCAACAACAAGAGAAAGCCCAACTCCCAAAATTATGTCTTAGCCCAACAAGCCCCTCCAAACAAGAAGCCCTACACCTACCCACACCCGTATTGCAACACTTGTCACCGCCACCACCCGGCTTAAGCCACTTGTCGGGTGTGCACCAATTGCCACCGATTCGGCCACCTTACCCAATATTGACGAGAAGCACCTCGTGTGCAAGCCGCTCCACCGTGTTTCGCAGCCACAAACCAACCCAATCGAGCCATCCCTCGTGCTCCAATCATTAACTCCGTTAGGGCTTGCTACAATTGCGGTGACCCAAATCACCTCCGCAACGCGTGTCCTCGACTCGTCAAAGTTCACCAAGCTTATGTTACACCACAACCCTACTACACCTCCCAAGCCTATGAAGTGCAATCTTATCAAACCAAAATACCCCAACTCATGGCTCCTCCAACTCTTCAAGCTCAACCCATTGTCATGCAAGCCTATCAAGCTCCAACACCTCATGCTTCGACTTCTCAAACCCAAGAACCTCGAGGAACTCAAGGCCAAGCTTTCACCATCAATGCTCATCAAGCCTGAAACTCAAATGATGTGGTGAACGGTACATTTCTGGTTAACAAGCACCATGCTTCGGTCCTATTTGATTCGGGAGCCGATAGGAGTTTTATTTCCTTTGATTTTGAATACATACTTGATGTGCCCCGTAGTAAATTATCTAAGCCCTTCACGGTAGAGATAGAAAATGGTAGTTCGATCACCATTGACTCCGTCATTCGAAATTGCACGATTACTCTTAATGGGCAAAAGTTCTCTATCAGCCTTAAACCTATGCAAATGGGTAGCTTCGACGTTATCATTGGTATGGATTGGCTCTCTCTCCACCGTGCCGAAATTTTACGTTTCAAGAAACTCATTCGAATCCCTATCGATGGTGGCGTGATTCTAAATATTTCCGGAGAAAGACCCTTCTCAAAGCTAAACCTTATGTCATGTCTTGAAGCCCAACGTTACTTATGCAAGAAGTATGTCGCTCTTTTAGACCACGTCACCATAAAATCCGATGAAGAAAAGAAACTTTCCGACATCCCGATTGTCCGCGACTTCCCCGAAGTCTTTCCCGATGACGTTTCCGGACTCCCTCCCATTCGTCAAGTGGAGTTCCATATTGATCTTGTACCCGGAGCAAATCCCGTAGCCAAAGCACCTTACCGTCTTGCACCTTCCGAGATGCAGGAACTCTCTAACCAAATCCAAGAACTCACAGAAAAGGGTTTTATTCGCCCGAGTTCGTCTCCATGGGGCGCACCCGTCTTGTTTGTTAAGAAGAAGGACGGTATTCTGCGTATGTGTATCGATTATCGTGAGCTCAACAAGCTTACTATCAAGAATCGTTATCCCCTTTCGCGTATTGATGATCTTTTCGATCAACTCCAAGGAGCCGCATGTTTCTCTAAGATTGATCTTCGTTCGGGTTATCACCAACTCCGTCTTCACGAAGATGACATACCCAAGACCGCCTTCCGTACTCGTTATAGCCACTTTGAATTCTGAGTTATGCCTTTTGGTTTGACTAATGCTTCTGCTGTTTTCATGGATCTTATGAATCGTGTTTTTAAACCTTACCTCGACAAGTTCGTGATTGTTTTCATCGACGATATCTTGATATATTCTAAATTCGAGACCGAGCACAAAGACTATTTCCGCGCCATTCTCTACTTGTTACGAAAGGAACAACTTTATGCTAAGTTCTCCAAATGCGAATTCTAGCTAAAGCAAGTTCAATTCTTGGGCCACATCGTTAACGACAAAGGTATTCACGTTAATCCCGCTAAAATTGAGGCCGTTAAAAATTGGATGACCCCGTCCTCTCCAACGGAGGTTTGTTCATTTCTTGGTTTAGCGGGGTATTACCGTCGTTTTATCCACAACATTTAAAAGATTGCTTCACCCTTTACCGCACTAACCCATAAAGGGAAAGTTTACGAATGGGGTTCTGATCAAGAGGAAGTGTTTCAAACTTTTAGGGACATGCTTTGCAATGATCCATTCCTTGCTCTTCCCGAGGGCAACGACGATTTTGTTGTCTTTTGTGACGCTTCTATCCAAGGTCTTGGTTGTGTTATGCAACGAGAAAAGGTCATTGCTTACGCTTCGCGTCAACTCAAGGTACACGAGAAAAATTACACGACGCACGACCTCGAACTTGGTGCGGTCGTGTGTGCCTTGAAAATATGGAGACACTACCTTTACGGTACGAAACGTGTTGTCTTCACCGACCATAAAAGTTTACAACACCTTTTCGACCAAAAGGAACTCAATATGCGACAAAGACGATGTGCGGAATTGTTAAGCGATTATGATTGCGAAATTCGCTACCACCCCGGGAAAGCGAATTTCGTGGTCGATGCTCTTTGTCGTAAGAGTCATGTTAAATCCTTCTTGCTCCATTGTGTCACCATCCAATCTGACCTCCAATACCGCATCTTCGACGCACAACACGTCTCCGTCACCGAGGGTAAATTATACGAAGAGATATTGTGTGGCGCTGAACTCCAACTTGAAACCAAACGTAATGGCTTACTCTGTTATTTAGGCCATTTATGGGTTCCCGATCGTGAAGGTCTTGGCATGTTCATCCTTGATGAAGCTCTTAAGTCACGATACTCTATTCATCCCGATGCGGATAAAATGTATGCCGATCTTCGTACCATGTTTTGGTGGCCGGGAATGAAGAAAGATATTTCGGTGTATGTATCTAAATACCTCACTTTCTATAAGGTTAAAGCCGAGCATCAAAAGCCGTTTGGTTTGCTCGAGCAACCTTCGATCCCCGTTTAGAAATGGAAAGACATAGCCATGGATTTCGTTACCAAACTCCCCACTACTCAAAGTCGCAATGATAGTATTTGGGTGATTGTTGATCGTTTGACCAAGTCAGCTTACTTCATTCCATTACGTGAAAAGTCCCCCGTGAGTGAATTAGCCCGACTCTATGTCAAGAACATCATTTGCTGCCATGGAACGCCGTTGACCATTATCTCCGATCGTGATGGTCGGTTTACCTCTCATTTTTGGAAATCGTTGCAAACCGCCTTGGGTACCCGTATTGGTCTAAGCACCACTTATCACCCGCAAACCGATGGTCAATCCGATAGAACAATTCAAACTCTCGAAGATATGCTCCGCTCTTCCATACTAGACTTTGGTGGAAATTGGGATACTCACTTGCCACTTGTAGAGTTTTCCTACAATAATAGTTTTCACACTAGTATTGACATGGCACCTTTTGAAGCTCTATATGGCCGAAAATGTCGTTCCCCGATTTGTTGGAATGAGGTTGGTGAATCGCAAATCACCGGTCCCGAGCTTGTTCAAGAAACTTCTGATCCAATCTCTCTTATTCGTTAAAATCTTCTTGCCGCTCGTAGCCGTCAAAAAGAGCTACGTCGATAAGAGCCATAAACCTCTCGAGTTCAATGTTGGTGATCGTGTTCTTCTTAAAGTATCTCCATGGAAAGGGGTAGTTCGTTTTGGCAAAAGGAATCAACTATCTCCTCGTTTTGTTGGCCCGTTTGAGATCATTGAAAGGATTGGTAAAGTTGCTTATCGTCTTGATCTACCCGATGAGCTCTCCAATGTTCATCCAACCTTCAATGTTTCCAATCTCAAGAAGTGCTTAGCCGAGGGGAATCTTCACATACCCCTCAATGAAGTTCAAGTTGATGAATCTATGCGTGCTATCGAGAAACCCGTTGAAATCGTGGATCATATGGACAAGGAGACCACGCGTAGTCGTATTCCGCTTGTCAAAGTTCGATGGGAATCTAAACGTCCCGAGTTCACTTAGGAACATAAAGACCAAATGGAGTACAAGTACCCGCACCTCTTCGTTACGACTAAATCTCTAATTTCCGGATGAAATTTCCAAAAGAAGGGAATGCTGTAACATTTCTGGTTTTCGAACCTCTCGGTTTTGTAATCATTACCCGACCCGGGTTCGGGTATTTTATCAATAAAGTGCCATATTTGTTTAGTTTGTATTTATTTTTTTCTTTTATTCTTACCTATAAGAGTTGTACAAAATAAACCCCAAACAACTTATCCAATCTTGCATCCAACATCATAGATCAAGGGCAAATAAGCAATAAACAAAATCATATTCTTTCCCTCTTTTCTCTCTACCACCACCGACGGCCATGACACCCCCCCCCCCCCTTTCTTGTTCCTCAATTTTCGAACAAATTGATCTTACCAAATCATTAGCTTACCTTAAAATGATCCTACCGACACCTTAAACATGGTAAACTATTTACGATTGACAGCTAACCTAACAAACACGGACCGCGACTCTTTTGACCTTGTAACACTAAATATACTTGATTATATTTCAATTAACCTTGCACACGCCACCTCTACCACCAGCAGACACAAATCCCTAACATAATTTCAACGGATAAGCAGCGTAAGATCAAATTTGAAGTCATACTAAAGCCGCAAACCCTAAACAAACGTTCTCGCTCATTACTTCATCATTTACGGTAATTAGACATTGCTTTTTGGTCGTTTTTAATCAACAAACAAAAGCCCTAACTTAATTTGTATCAATTTGAAACTAATCAAACGAACTCAGATCTAGGGTTCATATTTGATTTTGGGGATTTTCTTTTTGAGTGTATATTTAAATATGTTGCAGACTAAACCCTTCACAACCTAAAGCACCAGCCTGATGGCTGGTGCGTATCCATTTAAAACTCTGAAATGGTCCAGGGTGCGGGTTCACAACCCCCGGACCCGTTTTTGTTGATATTTTTTCATATTAACCTTTTCTTTATTGATTTTATATTATTATTATTGCTTAATAAATTTTATAAATATAACTTTGGCAAAACCGAACCTTCGAGTCCCCTAGAACCCGGTTTTGAAGTTTTAAATTGTTATTATTGTTTTTATTTACCTTTAATCAAAGATTTTGATATCAATACATTTATATATACTTAAATATGCTTTTTCTTCATAAAACGAACTCCGGATTTAATGTATTATTTTCGTGTCATCGGACTTTTATTAATTATGTAACATACATATATACATATATATATATATGTCGTACATATAATAAATACTATAGCAATAAATTCTTTTTTATCAATCGCTTAAATGAGTTCTATTGTTATCATATCCATGCTCAAACTATTTTATCTCGTATCTTTCCGTTAATATGTTATTGTATTTATTTATTTCTTTTATTCATAACTATGAGAGTTGTACAAAATCAACCCCAAACTAACAACTTATCCAATCTTGCATCCAACACCCTAGATCAAGGACCAATAAGCAATAAACAAAATCAAATTCTTTCCCTCTTTTCTCTCTACCACCACCGACGAGCATGACGCCCCCCCCCCCCCCCCCCACGTTTCTTGTTCCTCAATTTTTGGACAAATTGATCTTACCAAATCATTAGCTTACCTTAATCCGATCCTATCGACACCTTAAACATGGCAAACTATTAACGATTGACAGCTAACCTAATTAACACGAACTGCGGCTCTTTTGACCTTGTAACACTATGAATACTCGATTATATTTCAATTAAACTTGCACACACCACCTCTACCACCAGCCGACACAAACCCCTAACATAATTTCAACGCATAAGCAGAGTAAGATCAAATTTGAAGTCATACTAAAGCCGCAAACCCTAAACGAACGTTCTCCCTCATTACTTCATCATTTACGGTAATTAAACATTGCTTTTTGGTCGTTTTTAATCAACAAACAAAAGCCCTAACTCAATTTGTATCAATTATAAACAAATCAAACGAACTCAGATCTAGGGTTCATATTTGATTTTGGGGATTTTCTTTTTGAGTGTATATTTAATATGTTGCAGACTAAACCCTTCACAACCTAAAGCACCAGCCTGATGGCTGGTGCGTATCCATTTAAAACTCTGAAATGGTCCAGGGCGCGGGTTCACAACCCCCGGACCCGTTTTTGTTGATATTTTTTCATATTAACCTTTTCTTTATTGATTTTTTATTATTATTATTGCTTAATAAATTTTATAAATATAACTTTGGCAAAACCGAACCTTCGAGTCCCCTAGAACCCGGTTTTGAAGTTTTAAATTGTTATTATTGTTTTTATTTACCTTTAATCAAAGATTTTGATATTAATACATGTATATATCATTAAATATGCTTTTTCTTTATAAAGCAAACTCCGGATTTAATGTTTTCTTTTCGTGTCATCGGACTTTTATTAATTATGTAACATACATATATACATATATACATACTAGTGAGAAACCCGCGCGATGCGGCGGAAGACGATACTTGTTTTTTTATTAGTTTATCAATTCCGTCATGATATGTTGTGCAGTATGTCTGTTAGAATATTATGAGAACATCTTTAGGCTAACTTAGGAGTTAATAAAAACAAATATCGTTTTGTTTTTGTTTTAACGTTAGCTTTATCAAAAATATAATACATATACTATATACTTTGTTATTTGAAAGACAACACAATTTGGAAAATATATGTAAGCAAACTTATGAACGATTTAGCTAAATTACTGAAATTTAAATCTTTGTTTTAATTGATCTCGAAAAAATTTTATTAAATATATAAAGTTTAAACATGATGATACAAGACCACAAAGAATAATAACGCATTAACGCCGCCAAATTGCACATCAATACTATCAAGCATTACCCAAATCTATGATTTCAACATTTATCTAAAACAATTGAGATTCTATTAATACATTTAAATTCTATACATTTATCAAAACCCAAAGGCTATCATAACTTAGTCGCACACTAAGACCTTGAGTTTCCATTAACTTTATGAGACCTCTATTCACTTTCTCATTATCCAAGATGCATCATACCTTTATTAAACACAGATAACCAATTATTATTATGCTTTAACTCCATCCACTCCAAACTTATAAAACACGTTACTTTTTGGCTTGATTTTTCAAACTTCTTCCAAAGCCTAAGATTAAAACTGTCATATAACCAAACGTGATAAGAAAATATTGATAAAAAACTAATGAAACATAAAACCTTTAGGAGTCCAACATGTTTTGAAGAGGATCGATCTGGCCTTAATGCATCCTACTTAAATGATATTACAAATATAAAATAGTATCACAACTATATGTTTAAATTTTTTTAAAGGTGTAATATTATGAAAAAGAACTTGTTTGAAACAAATTAAAACAATAAGGGTAATGTTACAAATTTGACAACTGAAAGTCAACATGACACTTCGACCCCAACTATGTATTTTTTTTCTCTAGTTTCTTTTATAATGAACATATGTTATAAAATAAAACTACTGAAACATGGGACTGATAAAAAACTAATGGACGTGCTTGACCTTTTATTTTCAAAAATCATATATGCTACTTTGGTTGACTCACAAAAGGTCAACAAAACTGTTTCTCTTGCTGCAAAAGATAACAAATTATACTTGTGGTTTGCTTCAAAAGGTTTGAACAACTGAGACATACCGACTTATTACTTCTAACTTATTTGGGAGTTGTTCATTCACAAAATTTAAAACTTTGCTACTCAAGGGCATTTGGGGAATTATGTGTTATGTTACTAAAGGAAATAGAAGAAACCCAACTTTCACATATTTACGCAGGAAAAAAGGTTATATAAGTAGTAGGTTTGGCACAATGTCACATATTATTACATTATTAATATGCGGTCTAAAATGATTTAAAATTACCAATTTCTGATATAAAATTTGTGTTAAGTAACAAGGGCAAGATGATCAATTCTAGTTATAACACATACTGACATACATACACATCCATAATAATTTGAGAATCTAAATAGATATAGCAATATAGACAATAATAGGAATAAATAATATGAATCTAATATTAGTTTTTGGGTATGAATATAACCTTTGTTTGATGCCGACGACCCAGATTGAATTTAATAATCCGATCAAGATAGGGCCGCGCTTGTCGGATCAGACCCGGAATGAAGTCAACTACAAGGAAAAAGAGAATTAATAAGTAAAAAAAACAAGAATTAGTATCATGGAAGAACAGACTTGTGAGGACTTATTCAGTGCAGCCATCACAAACTTGCACTATCAAAAAGGATGGGTTCACAAAATACAAAATACCCACAACATAAAGAGAATTAAGAAGTAAAAAAGAAAACAAGAATTAGTATAATGCTCCCATGGAGTTGGATCGTGTTTTGAATTGACCCTGTTCATGATCCAGAGAGCATCCGAACCAGTTGAAACGAATATCGGGAAAGCCAATTTCAAGATTGGAATCGCGAACCAGAGCGAACCGGGATCGTGTTCGTACCGCGTTTTGGTACGAACGATCCAGATCGAAAAACGCGACACTTTGAGCGAACCTTGTGGCTATGATTAGAATTCAGTTAAACAAAATGTGGTTTTCAACCCAGAATAGTTTTTCCTGGTGAGCCGTTGCAACAAATCTGTAATGTGTTGTTTTTACTAAATTACCCCTGGATTTAAAACCTGACAGTTCACTGACGAATTTAAACTGAATTAACTTTATGACCCGTTAACAAAATATGTGTTTAGCTGCGTATACTGGTTCAATGGTTCTCACCTGTTTTCTAACAGCCAAAAATAATCCAAAACAACACTTTCTGCAAATTCCAACCCAGAAATAATGTATCCATTTATCCATTTTACAAAAACATTAAACCTGACCAAAAAAGTAGCATTCGACCCGAATGAGATGTTAGACACCGGTATAACCTGAAATTAGAAATTTCTAGAACTCCTAATATGCTCTTGATTTGTTATAACATGCAGATTCTGAATTTTTCAAATATGTTTAATTTGAAACTCACTGAATCTGCTAATCTGTTCACATCGTGTAACTACAAATACCTTTGTTAAGAGAGGCAGACATAATTATATGCGCAACCTGAAAATTTGGAGCCTATCCCGATGTTGATCTGTACCTTCAACATACAAAATCCAGCGAAATGCCATATCAATCCGTTTTGAGCAGCAATGTAATTCCACATCCATACGCTAGTGTACACCTAAGAACATCCAAACAACATGTTCAAGAACGGTTTAAGGCGTACATCAAAACAAAGTTTATATATAAATCTGGAAAATGTATCATATCTACTTGCCATTAACCCGACAATTAAACAAAAAGTAAAAAATTAGTATCCTATATCTATTTAAACAACTGCCAATGGATTATAAAATATAAATATGATTATATTGGAAGTGATTGTGTGGTTAAACAACTGCCAGTGGCTTATAAAATATAAATATGATTATGAGTGGCTGAAACAAAACAAAATAATTACACATCACCTTCAAAATTATTGTTAGTGTAAGGTGCTCTAGCCACTTAATCTCCCAAAACCGTTGTTCTTTTTGTCTGTATTGCAATAGCGCGATCGTATGTTTTCTACAAAAATGTTCATATGGATTTTTAGAAATAAAGAACATGATATACTTGATACAAACGTCTCACTTGAAACGTTTATTGGGTTGCGTTTTATCTCAAAAAGATCAAACTTGTCTAATTCTATTTAGCTTAGCAGGGCTGTCCAAAACATGTTCAGAGTATATTTTGCATGCATACAACATCCTAAATCGTCTAATTCAGTAAGGATTGTAGCTGGTTGACATGACTCCATCCATTTCAATATGAACTTAAAAATAACACACCTAATTGATTTCAAACTGCAGCCTACTTATCTATGCACTTCTGGTAAGTATTAAACAACAGTGACAATCTACAACCTCAATATCCATCTCTCTCCAAATTTCCTTTACGCCAAAACATTTTACCTAATTTAAATTGACACTTGTGGCTACATCAATTTACTTTAACACACACATAATAAGAATAAAACAGCTTTCATTGTGAAAGTAAAAACTGCACAAATTTTACCAATTATTTTTAAACTACAATGTAACTCATCCACTCTACTTCACAATCTATAATGTCATAAAATGTATATTTAGTCTAGAAAATATTTCTAATAAGTATATGACCATTTAAGAAATTTAGTAGAAAAGATAACATGTTATGTAAATCACATAGCCAATCAAAATTCTATAAATTTTAGACAAAAAGAAAATGATGACTTACTTAACAGCAACAACATTTGAAACCGGGTAGAAATTTTTTTTATTTAATTACAAAGAATTTCTCAAAAGCCAGATCTTGTTTTAAGTGACTACATGGAAAAAAGTAAAGATGATAATAAGCCATGACTACAATTATATGCAAAAATGATTAAAAAATTTACCATTTATGCAAGACCAATAGCAAATCCAACAATTCCCTGTTGTAAATTAACATAAAAGTCAACTTTGTTGCTTAAAACTGGTCAAAATTCTTAAGTAATAAAAATGTTTTAAGTTAAAATTGTGTAGCTTAAAAGTCAACTTGTGAGACTTTTGTTTGAAAGTACCTGTTCACAAAAAGGGGTCGTGTTTAAAACCCAATGTTTCTGAATTCATCTGCAAATCCCACATCTTCCCCAACCTGTGAACACACAAATACATATAATCAACTAAAAGCAACCGTAGCTTTAAACACTTTTCGTTCTCTTCTCTACCCATCCTCGAACTTCTAATCTGGAAAACCCATGAATGTGGAGGATGACTGTTGATTTAGGAGACAAAAGTAAACAGACAAGTAAAGAAAACGTAATACAAAACTAACCTGGCTCATGTCTCTCTCTCTTCTCAGATTTACTATTTTCTCTCTCTATGGCATCTATCCCTTTCTCACTACAATACAAGATAATGTATGTCATATTAAAAGGAAACATATTTTGAATTTTGAATTAGAGCTCAGAAGATAAAAGAGGGGGGAAATGAAAACATGGTGATTGAGTTGTACATGATGCATTAAAGAGTTTTATGTAAAATTACTTTTTTGTCTTTTCTACATGTATTTTAATATAGTATAGATACATATATATATATATATATATACACATATAGGTATATACATATATATATAGGGAGAGGATCCTGAGAGAACTCCATTTTATAGAGAGAACTAAAGAACTAATAATGAAGTGTTTTTAACTTAATTAGAAAAAATATTTTTTAAATTTTTTTTCTTTCATCCTTCTTATATGTTGTTATTCTTCATCACAAAAAAATATAAAAATGAAAAAAAAAATTAACTTTGTAATGCATATATGCAATATCATCGACTTTTTTTATAATGCATATATGTGCAATAATGTGAATTTTGATATTTGAAATAGTGTTGAATAGCATATATATAGTTGTTTGTATTGTATATTTGCAATAGTGTTATATTATATACAAAAATTAAAAAAAAAATCGATATAGTGCATATGTGCATTAGTCATGTTGTATTACATATATGCAATAATGTGTTTTGCATATAATTTTTAGTGTTGTATTTGCATACATTCAATAGTGTGTATTAGATAATGTATTTGTGTTGTATTATATGCAATAAAACACTATTTTATATATAAAATACACATTAATGCACATACGCATTACATCGACGGTTTTTTTTTTTTGTTTTTTTTTTATTTTTTTTATTTTTTTAGGAACAATATCATCTTATTAGAAGGAGGAAAGAAAAAAAATCATAAAATAATTTTTTAAAAATAGTTAAAAATAATTCTTTATTAGTTCTCTAATTCTCTCTTTAAAAAGAGTTCTCTCTAAATCTCACCCCTATATATATATATATATATATATATATATATATATATATATATATATATATATATATATATATATATTATATATGTCGTACATATAATAAATAATATAGCAATAAATTCTTTTTTATCAATCGCTTAAATGAGTCGTATTGTTATCTTATCCACGCTCAAACTATTTTATCTCGTATCTTTCCATTAATATGTTATTGTATATAATATTTATTTTATTAATATCAATAATAATAATAATAATTGTTAGGCCACGATTTTTATACTGAGGATCCTTTATCCTTGACTGTCTTATGGATAGTTTATTCTTGAAATATACATCAGGATATAAAGGATCGACGATCCTCGGTATTATTTGTTTACTAATGATTGTGTTTAGTATGGTGATGTGTTAGACAGGTATAGCAACTTTAAAATGTACTTGTACGAGTTATCCTCACGAGACATCCTATAGTTGGAACGTGGATCCAGGATCCTAATTCAACATAGCTGATTATGGACGAACTCTCTAGAAGATTGATGTTTAAATATCAACAACGGCTATGTGACTCATTCTTCCGCTTATTTCGCTAATGGGTGGCTATTGGCACGTGGTCAAAGGTCGTGGAGCGGCTAGGTGGAAGACTTCCGGATAAATAGGAAAGATCGTTATGGTTATTATCTTATTTAAATGAGATACGATCGAGTAGGAAAAAAACACATGTACTTACACACACTAGAGCAGAACTAAACACTCTCTCTACACTAGCTTTCTTTGTAATCTCGATCATATACTCCATAAACACTTGTAATCACTTATTGTTCATTAATAAACTCGACGGTGATAGTTTTCACCGTCTGGGGGTTTTTGTGCCGGAGACCACGATAACCATATACTCATCGACCAAAGGTTACTTTGTTGATCTTTGACTAAAGTGCTTCGACCAAACATTATCCTATTAATCCTTGACCGGAGTTATTTTACCAACGATTACCTCGATAAGTTTTGACCGAAGTAAGACTATCGTGATTAAGGGCTTTTTCCCTCGCGATCAAACCATTGTGTTCACCGATATCACGCTTATACACTTGTTACTATCAAGTTAGCACCTTACCTCACATAACAGATTTGGATACTTGATCCTTAGCTGATTTTTGTCCAAAACAATTTGGCGCCCACCGTGGGGCAATTGGTGCTATAATCCATATTATTCTCATCAACCTTCATTTTTCCATACCCTAAACACTCGCAATGGCCTCTCAATCAACCTCTGTGTCATCAACCATGCCATCATCGGTTTCTCTCTCATCAAGGACCTTGCCACCGATGCCTCCGCCAATCACGGGAGCACAACGAACTGCTGCTGCTGGAAGCAGGATGCAACTACCAGTCTTCCAGAGCTCGAAAACAGCTGCTGCTGCCCTGGTGGTTAATACTGACAGTGATGTTTCATCTATGTTTTCGCAGGTTAAAGCATATATGGAGCAGCAGGACAAGACCAACCAAAGGATCCTTCGTGAGATAGAAGATCTCAGGAAGAATAAGAGGCCAGCAGAAGATCTCACTCCCTTGGTGGTCCAGGATCCATGGCTCAGCCTTCGCAGGGATCTTCACTGTTTCAGCCAGGATCCCCTATCCTGCAACCGGGGTCCATGGGTCAACAGGTTCAAGGATCCTCAGTGTTTCAGCCAGGATCCTCTATCCTGCATCAAGGGTCCATGGGTCAGCAGGCTCAAGGATCCTCAACCTTTCAGCCAGGATCATCCATCCTTCAACAGGGATCCATGAGTCAGTAGGCTCAAGGATCCTCACTCTTTCAGTCAGGATCACATATCCTTCAACAAGGGTCCGTGGGTCAATACGCTCAAGGATCCTCGCAATTTCAGCAGGGGTCGTCGGTCATTCCACCAGGGTCCTCTGGGTTATATGTTCAAGGGTCCTATAATTCTCAACCTCAAAGGTCCTTCTTTCAGAATCAAAGATCCTCAGGAGTCTAGCACCTACGATCTTCCAAAGTCCATGATGGGGATATAATCCCCATGCAGACCATTGCTTCTGGAGGACCCACTCCAATTGTTGACTCCTCTTTTCCCAGATACTCGTCTGGAATACCAAACTCCACCCAGCAGAGAGGTAACTAGTATGATCCTATATCTTTAGATTCTAACCATGTTCCCATGCAGGATTCAGGCATCAACCAGGCCATGCCCAGGGAGTTACAAAAGCTAAAGGATATGATATCCAGTGTCCCGGGGGTGATACGTCCAATTCCTGAGATACCAGAGGGAAGTCACAAGTTATCCAGATTCGCTCCGCCCATATGTGATGCTGAAATTCCGAAGCGGTTCCAAACTCCCAACATGAAGACATATGATGGGAGCACCGATCCTGAGGAACATGTTGCCCAATATAAGGAAAGGATAAAGATTAATCCTATTCCTGAAAGACTCAAAGAGGCTTGCCTTTGTAAAGGATTTGGAGCCACACTGACGGGAGATGCACTAAAATGGCTGCTAAGCCTCCCCCCTTTCTCGGTTACATCTTTCTCTCATTTAGTTAATTTGTTTAACACTCAATTTTCCTGTAGTCGGAAATTTGAGAGGTTAACCAGTGATTTATATCGTGTTATCCAGCCTAGTGATGAATCCATTAGGGATTTCGTTACCAGGTTCGGCAAGGAAGCTCTAGAAATCCCAAACCTTGATATGACTACTGCTGTTGAAGCATTCAAGATGGGAATTCAAAAGAGCTCCCCTTTTTTTGATGATTTAGTGATGACTCCGTGCAGGACATTAGATGAAGTCAGAAGCAGGGCATTAAGGTACATCCGCTTGGAAGAAGATAAAAAGATCCAAGATCGTCTCGGGGGACAAACGAAACAAGAAACTCCTAAGAAGAATAAAGGATCCTGGAATAGGAACAACAATTCGAAGCCATACGCCAATTTCAACAATCAGAACGTACGGGCAGTTGAAGAAGGAGATGACGATGAAGACTATCCTTGCATCTCCGACTATTGTTTCTCTGTAGATACTCATGGCTTGATTTGTGCCATGAAGGATCTGGGAGAAAAAGCAAGGTGGCCCAGAAAGAATGAGAGAGTTGTCGGCTTCAAGGACAAGTCTAAGTAGTGCGCCTTCCACGAAGATTTTGGCCACGCGACATACGAGTGTATCGGCTTAAGGAAAGAAATTGGGTACCTCCTGAGCAAGGGTCACTTTAAAGAACTCTTGGGAAGAAAGAAATCCAAGACCCAGGATCCTGAAGATCTTCCACAGAAAGCAACACCACCGCCGCCAGATGCCCATGTGATCAACTTTGTCTCCAGAGACTACGAATTATTTAGAGACTCTTGCGCCATTGAAGAAAGCCCCATAGAGGAATTCGAGCTGGACAATGAGAGAAGACCACTCATCCCCACTACTCGTGTGACTGATCAGAGAGTCTTTTTCAATTCAAGGATCCAGGATCCTCAACAAAACAAGCTAGATGTGCCAGCAGTTAATTTCATCTCGGGAGGTTCAGACATATATGGAACTTCTTTCTCCGCAGCAAAAAGATTCGCCAAGGAGATCAAGATGGATAACGGAGATCATGCAATAGTGTCAACCATATTAACAACAGACAAGAGAATCTTCTTTGATGAGGAAGACAAGCTAAACATTCAGGATCCTCATCATGACGGTTTGATTATTACTTAATTTATCTCTAACCATTATGTACGCAGGATCTAGGTGGACGGGGGCAGCTCAGTCAACATTATCCAGCATGACGTCCTCAAAAAGATGAATATCACGGATTCAGAAATCATCCCTAGAACATCGATGCTAGTCGGTTTCAGTGGCGAAACCAAGAAGACATTGGGGGACATCAACCTCCCAATTTATATCGAAGGGTTAAATTCATACCAAAAATTTTGTGTCATAGATAACCTTTCCTGTTGCAATGTTATTTTAGGTAGGCCTTGGCTCCATGGAATGAAGGCCGTAGCTTCAACTTATCACCAATGCATCAAGCTACCTACTCCTTGGGGAGTTGTGAAGATAGTGGGTGACCAAGCGGAGGCTATGAACTATTATTCGTCATCGATGAAACCAGCAGCCAAGCAAACTATAGCATAGCAACTACAGCAACATCCTAGGAACGTGCTGGAAGCTCGGGAGAAAGACCTCAAAAAAGTATCATTGGACCCCGAAGATCTAGAGATAAAAGTGTTCCTAGGATCCAGTATCCCCAGCAAAATCGAGGAGGATATAATATCCTTCTTAGGGCGAAGAAGATCTACTTTTGCCTTCAAACACTCCGACATGACAGGTATTTCAAAAGAGGTAATCACTCATAAGCTCGGCCTTGATTTATCTGTAAAACCCGTCCATCAGAAGCGAAGGAAATTCGCTCCTGAAAGGAACAAGATCATACAAGAAGAAGTTGAAAAACTTCTTAAGGCCGGTATGATCAGAGAGGTTCAATATCCTCAATGGCTGGCTAATGTGGTTGTTGTTTAAAAAAAATGGAAAGTGGAGGGTGTGTGTTGATTTCACGGATTTAAACAAGGCATGCCCCTAGGATCCTTTCCCGTTACCACATATAGATGCCATGGTGGATGCAACGGCTGGACATGAAAAGCTCACCTTTATGGATGCTTCCTCTGGATTCCAACAAATTCAGATGGAACCATCTAATCAAGAGGATACAACGTTCATGACTCCAACCGACATTATATTGTTATACTGCTATGCCGTTCGGACTAAGAAATGCAGGAGCGATGTACCAAAGACTAGTCAACATGATGTTCAAGGACCAATTGGGCAAGACTATGGAGGTATACATAGATGATATGGTGGGGAAGTCGAAGAAGGCAGAGGATCACCTTAGAGACCTTGAGGAAGCATTCAATATCCTTGACCATTATAACATGAAACTAAATCCATCCAAATGCCACTTCGGTGTTAAGGCCGGAAAGTTTCTGGGATATATGGTCACAAAAAGAGGAATTGAAGCAAGCCCGGAGCAGATTGAAGCCATTGTCAATCTCAAGTCTCCTGCGAATGCCAAAGATGTCCAGAGACTCACCGGAAGAATAGCAGCCTTGAATAGGTTCGTCTCAAGATCCTCCGAGAAGTGCAAAGACTACTATGATATC
The DNA here is from genome assembly GCF_021521415.1 of Bidens hawaiensis. Classification (NCBI taxonomy): domain Eukaryota; kingdom Viridiplantae; phylum Streptophyta; class Magnoliopsida; order Asterales; family Asteraceae; genus Bidens; species Bidens hawaiensis. The sequence continues at coordinate 194,780 of NW_027494970.1, forward strand.
CTTAGAAAGAACAAGAAGTTTGAGTGGACTAAAAAACATGAAGCTGCGCTTACAGCCCTGAAGGATTACTCTCGGCTCCAGCTCTGATGAAGCCTGTGGATGGAGAATCCTTGTATCTATATCTTGCTGTGTCAGGAAGTGCAGTAAGTGAAGTCTTGGTAAAAGATCATGAAGGTGAACAACATCCTGTATACTATGTAAGTAAAAGTCTTTTAGATGCGGAGTCCAGGTACTCTCATTTAGAAAAGCTAATTCTTGCACTTCTTATGGCTTCTACTAAACTGAGACATTGTTTTGAAACTCACCCTATTATTTTGAGAACTAACTATCCTGTAAAGAATGTTCTTAGAAAACCAGAGTTATCAGGTAGAATGGCTAAGTGGGCTGTAAAGTTAAGTGCATATGATAACTAATACGAGCCAAGAACAGCAATCAAGTCTCAAGAACTAGCGGACTTTGTGACTGATTTCACTAGTGATCTACAAAAAGAAGTTGACTTGGAAGTCCAACAACTGGAAAAGACCAAGGATCCTTGGATACTCTTCACATATGGAGCATCCAACGTGAGAGGAACAGAATTAGGGATCCTACTGAAATCGCCATAGGGGGATATATTACCCCAGTCCATAGCTTGTGAGTTCCAGGCAACAAACAATGAAGCAGAGTACGAGGCTTTAATCGCAGGTTTGCAATTAGCAAAAAGCATGAGGATCAGGTATCCTCAAGTTTATGTAGATTCTTTATTGATAACTAACCACTTTAACGGCTCGTATGCTGTTAAAGGTGAGAAACTTATGAAATATTTAGATGTTGTGAAGGAATTATCGAAATCCTTCGAAATATTTAGTATTACACAGGTACCGAGGGAAGAAAATACTGGGGCAGATGCTTTAGCAAACTTAGCCTCATCTCTGAAGATTCATGAGGATTTGAAAATCCCAATAATCCACATTCTCGCGCCAGCAATAGGAGAACAAGAATTTGGGGAGATAACAAAAGATAAAGAAATCGTGCTCTGGGATCCTTTATCCTCAAATAACAAAGGATCATGGATCCATCCTATCAAGAACTATATTCAGACTGGAGAAATTCCAGCCACAGAAAATCCCAAGTCCTTCAAGCTCAAGGTATCCCAATATATTTTATTAGATAATATGGTATATAGAAAATCTCTTGCAGGTCCATATCTGAGATGCATCGAGGATCCTGAGATCCAAGAAGTACTTAAGGATTTTCACGAAGGAGATTGCGGCAATCACACAGGTGGAAGAGCTTTATTTTCCAGGATACTCAGAACTGGATACTTCTGGCCAACAATGAAGAAGGATGCAGTGGAGTATTTAAAAAAGTGTGATGCTTGCCAAAGACACGCGAACATCCTTCATCAACCAGCGGAGCCTCTATATCCTATATCCTCCTCATGGCCTTTCATGAAATGGGGTATGGATATTGTAGGCAAACTGCCAAAAGCACCAGGTGGAAAAGTCTTTATGCTTGCTATGACTGACTACTTCTCCAAATGGATTGAGGCAGAAGCATTTGTACAAGTCCGAGAAAGGGGAGTAATATCTTTTATTAAACGAAATATTATAACTAGATTTGGTATTCCCGCTGAAATTGTTTGTGACAATGGTTCCCAGTTTATCGGGAAGAGAACCACTAACTTTTGTGACAGTTGGGGCATCAAAATGATTACTTCGACTCCGGTTCATCCTCAACCCAATGGTCAAGCAGAGTCTAGCAACAAGATCATCATCAACAATCTAAAGAATAAGCTAAGATCCAAGAAGGGAAAATGGGCTGAAGAACTTCCTTATGTTCTCTGGGCAGACATAACTACACCCAAAAATGCGACAGGCCAGACACCCTTCTCTTTGGTGTTTGGATCAGAAGCAGTGATTCCCACAGAAATGGTGGTTCCTACTGCGAGAACTAGCATCCGTGATCCTGAAGCCAATGAAGAAATCCTTCTTGAAGAATTGGATACTATAGAAGAACTCAGAGATCTAACAAAAATCAGAATGGCAGCTTATCAACAAAGGGTAGCTGGGACATATAACAAAAATATCAAAATCAGAAGATTTCAAGAAGGAGATCTAGTATTGAGGAAAGCCTTCCAAAACACAACAAATCCGGCTGATGGGAAGCTAGCGCCCAAATGGGAAGGACCTTATCAAATTGAGTCGGAAGCAGGAAAGGGGGCATATCATTTGCTCGCAATGGAAGGCAACAGGTTACCAAGAGCATGGAATGCCATTCACCTCAAGAAATATTTTTTCTGATCAGGGTCCACTATCCTGAGAGGATATATTATCCGGAAAAAGGATCTAGGACCCTTAAATCGGTAACATCTTTCTGATCTGTTATTCCTTTTGAATTATTATTAATTTAAGGATAATATATTCTTAACACTTTATCTTTTCCAAGTTTTGAGTAACCATGCAGGATTGTAATGATTCATTTGATGTTCAAGAGGTTGGCCACCTCTCCTTTGCATTTAAGGTACTTTACTATTTCCCTTGGCCTAGCCCACGTTTGGATATGACCCCCGATGGTCATATCCCCTAAGACCATGTGTACTGCTAGCGTTGTGGCTAGCGTTTTGGGTGAAAACGCGGGGGGTACACCGCCCCCCCTGCGTTATGATAATTTTTTTTTTGGTGCGTTGTATACAAAACGCGCATGGTGGAACAGAAATCAAAAAAGCTAGCCGTTGGGGTGGGTGGGTCTTGGAGCCGTTGAGATTTAAAAATATATATATATATATATTAATTATATTTATACTATATAAACAAACCAAACTCATTTTTTTAACACACTCCTTCTTCTTCTATACCAATTTATATCTTTTACACAAATATTTCTACCAAAATGTTTCCAAACAACAACCAAAATATTCTCGGTTTCGGCCAATATGCCCGTCAAGGCAACCAAAATCCACAACCGAACCAATCTACCGCCCCGACGCCAACCGTACCCGTCCCGCAAATGTATGACCCGCAAATGGCCGCGTACATTGCACTTCTGCAAAGCTCTATGCCAAATGCGATACCCGGTTTCCAAAACCCAATGACAAACATTTTTGCGGGTTCGGGTTCCTAACCCGCCCCGGAGACCCAACCCGAGGTCGAGTTCGTGCCGGAGACACAACCCGAGGGCGGTTCGAGCCAACGCGGACGTTCGAGAAAACACGCAAAGAAGCCAGCCGGTGAACCACGGGTTAAAAAGACGGTGATAACGTGGAGTATCGACGAGTGCGTACTATGTGCTCGTGCTTTGTGCCAAATATCGGAAGATGCCAAATGCGGTAGGTTTTTAAAATGCATATATATTTTTTTAAATTTCTTATAACAAACATTAAACTTGTAATGTTTTTTATTTTTTTAGTGAACTATCAAAAAACGGGGGTATTTTGGCACAAAATTATAGAGAGGTTTCACAGCCTTGGCGGGGACTCGCGTCGAGAAAAAGATTCGTTACTGTCGAAATGGGGAGACATAAAAACCTAATGCATGGCTTTCCATACGGTTTTCTCTCGGATGAATCGAACTAGGAGTAACGGTGTCTCGGACGCAGAAGTCATGGATAACGCGTTGGTTGAGTTTCAACATAAGGTCGGCGGGACCTTCAACTACTTTGGCATTTGGAAAGACCTATTGAGGCATCACCTAAAATGGGGCATGGTGTTGGATGCCGAAGCCGAAGCCGAAGGTGGTCAGCGTAAAAAAAAGTCTAAAACATCATCTTCGGTTGATCCAGACACGCCCCGTTCCGACCCTCGCAACTTCAACTTAAGCGATAATGACCCCGTGAATACTACTGACATGCCTCGGCAGGGGGGTAGAAGAACCAAAGGCAAAGGAAAGGGGAAGGGGCCGGTTCGTCGTCGGCAACGGGTTCGAATCCCGAATTGGAAAGCCAATTCCAATTAATGAACTCTCGACTCCAAGATTTACACCAACTTGGAACCCAACGACTTCAAGTAACTTTGGACGTCGTCGACCTACTTCGAAGGAATGAGATGGCAAAGACATCGAGATTTTATCAAACGAGCTATCCGAAGATGACCCGATAGTCCAATCTCTAAACGCCAATCGACGAGCGAAAATTTTAGAAAAATATAAATGAGTTTTAGTTTTATTAGTATTATTTATGTTTTTTTATTTTAATTTGATGTATTTTTTTTTTAATTTAGTTTAATGTATTTTTTATTTGGAAGTTTAATGTAATTTTTAATTTTATGTTAATTTATTTAAATGATTTAGTATTTAAAAAAACATGTAAAATTAATAATGACTGGACGGCACGTGGCTCATAACCCCTGGTAGTGGAGAGTTATGACTACAGCCTGTTTTTGTAAAAACCATAACTCTGACTGGGCGCCACGCGGCGCATAACCCCTGGTAGTGGAGCTTTATGACTACACATGGTCTAAGGTTTAAAGGTTTTCACCTTTCTCATGATCGCCAGTTGCGCACGCTATCCAACATATAGTTCGCGGCAGCGGGACCAGTACACGCTTAGTGGCTGACAATTTCGTTGTCTCCGGCTATATGGAGGATCCTACGAATTATGGTAGACGTACCATACCTCCGGTTTATAACGTTTTCACGTTATCTCACGTTTGGGCTAAATCCCAGTTCGGGCGAGACCCCAATTAACATCCGTATCTTTGGGGCAGTCCCCAGTTTGGGCTTAAGGGTGACTTTGAAAATGTGGTTCTCTTGGTTAGGTTTCGATTTAAAGACGAAACGTTTGGAACCATGGGTAACAAGGTTGTACAGATATGCTAATTCCGCTAAGCCAAACTTGACTCCCTCCTCCACGGTTATCCTTTCTATGGTATGAAGGACTCTCCGCAACATTGGCATGGCCTGAATATAAAAAATTCCTACCAAGTTGAAGAACCTTTGAGTAAAATTGGGGAAAGGATACTTATAACCTACGAGAAACGGTTGGGCCGGAAAGCAAACCCAGGTTTTTGAGATGCTGTCGCTACGTGCTGTGGAATCGAAGGGTCGGAAAACTGTGTTGATTGGAAAACATGATCGAATTTCATCAATTTCCGAGTCTGTGAATTTACAGACTTTGGAAGAAGTTGATTGAAGGATATTTTGTGAATAAAGTTCATCATGAAGGAAAAAAGAGGAGGAAGAAGATGTAGAGACAGACAACATATCGAATGAAGATGAAGAAAATAAGATAGAAGGGTACCTGAGAGACACTTAGATGTGTGATTATAAAAGGATTATAATTATCACATATATAGGCGACACGTAATTATGGTTTGTGGATATCGACCGCCTGACACACGTCTAATCATCTTCTATTTTGCAGGGTTTTGAATTTCAAAATGACAGTTGTGTTCCACTTTCACCCGCCATTTTAGGGGCAATTGTTAGGCCACGATTTTTATACTGAGGATCCTTTATCAGTTGACTGTCTTATGGATAGTTTATTCTTGAAATATACGTCAGGATATAAAGGATCGACGATCCTCGGTATTATTTGTTTACTAATGATTGTGTTTAGTATGGTGATGTGTTAAACAGGTATAGCAACTTTAAAATGTAATTGTACGAGTTATCCTCACGGGACATCCTATAGTTGGAACGTGGATCCAGGATCCTAATTCAACATAGCTGATTATGGACGAACTCTCTAGAAGATTGATGTTTAAATATCAACAACGGCTGTGTGACTCATTCTTCCGCTTATTTTGCTAATGGGTGGCTATTGGCACGTAGTCAAAGGTCGTGGAGCGGCTAGGTGGAAGACTTCCAGATAAATAGGAAAGATCGTTATTGTTATTATCTTATTTAAATGAGATACGACCAAGTAGAAAAAAAAACACATGTACTTACACACACTAGAGCAGAACTAAACACTCTCTCTACACTAGCTTTCTTTGTAATCTCGATCATATACTCCATAAACACTTGTAATCACTTATTGTTCATTAATAAACTCGACGGTGATAGTTTTCACCGTCCGGGGTTTTTTTGTGCCGGAGACCACGATAACCATATACTCATCGACCAAAGGTTACCTTTTTGATTATTGACTAAAGTGCTTCGACCAAAGATTATCCTATTAATACTTGACCGGAGTTATTTTACCAACGATTACCTCGATAAGTTTTGACCGAAGTAAGATTATCGTGATAAAGGGCTTTTTCCCTCGTGATCAAACCATTGTGTTCACCGATATCACGCTTATACACTTGTTACTATCAAGTTAGCACCTTACCTCACATAACAGATTTGGATACTTGATCCTTAGCTGATTTTTGTCCAAAACAATAATAATAATAATAATAATAATAATAATAATAATAATAATAATAATAAAAATAATAATAGCAATAATAACATCAACAACAATAACATTAATAAATATAATAATAACCCTTATAATTAACGAAAGTGTATTTTAATGTTACACAAAACCATATCGAATCTCAAAACCCGTCATAAATCTTAACATTTCGTTATGACTATATTTAACTCACTTTATCATTAACAACTTGGAATAATTATCGGCAAACCTCTAGGAGTTTGATCGTTTCCGTCGAAGCCTTTTTTTTATTATCTCATTCTCGTTTATCGTACTCTATAAGGTAAGTAAATTCACATCCCCCTTTTTACTGCTGTATAATTTCGGGGGCGTTATGCGTTCACAACCAAATTTATTATTGATTTACACTACGATTCCAATATATGCGTTATTGAAATTGCTCGATTAATTGATTCGTGTGAATGTGACAATGTGTTTACCTTTTGTTGTGGTGGTTGGTATCTCATCCTCATTAGTATGATCATACGCCGTCAGAGTAGACCGTTATCAATAGGATTCGGTTGAAAAGCCAACTTTTAATTATTGCTATACTAGTTGTAGTGATTTACAATTGCCTCATGGTATTGTCTTTTATTATTATATATACTCAAAAACCGTTGTTTACTTTCTCAACTTTATGTTGACAAAAATATATATTTTCACGCATGACGCAGGTAGCTTTATCGGATGAATCAAGTATTGAAAGTTAGATGAGACCTTAGGTTGCTTTGACGATTTTAAGTTATTTACGTTTTGAATATTTAATTGTAACGGTATTCTTTTTGAGACAATATTTGTGCTTTTTAATTTTGATATATGAATGAATAATTTAGATATTGACACGTGTTTTTACTTAGTGTATTCTGAGCTATGATACAATCAATGTCGCGCCCTGGTATGTTCCGTCGTAGGTTGGGGTGTGACATGTAGTTCCTTTTGGGAAGCGAAACAAACTCAATCCACGATACGTTGGCCCATTTCGAATAACCGAACGTATTGGTCCGGTAGCGTACCGATTGGATTTACCAGCAGAACTCAGTTGCATACATAATGTTTTTGATATATCCAACTTGAAGAAATGCCTTTCTGACGAAACACTAGCAGTTCCTTTGGGCGAATTGCAAGTTGATGAACTGTTATGCGTTATCCAAGAACCAGTCGAAGTCATGGATTGGGAAACCAAAACACTCAAACACAGCAAGATTTCCATCGTTAAAGTTCGTTGGAACTCGAGACGTGGACCAGAGTTCACGTTGGAACACGAGGATCAAATGATGAAAAAGTATCCTCACCTTTTCAAAGGGTTGACCAAGCACCGAAAACCGCAAAAGCCGACAAATCATCAGAAAACACCGGAGGTATGAATTAAATTTTGGGACGAAATTTCTTTCAACAGGGGGATGATGCGACAAACTGAAAATTTTTGCCCTTTTTCAGGCAGCCATCGCGACATGACACAAATTTTCGGGACAAAAATTCTTTCAACAAGGGAATGATGTGACAATCGTCAATTTTAGGTTAACTCCGTTAACCCGAACTCTGTTAATTCAAACTCAAGATCACACGAACTATGTCATTCCAGTTAACGCATTCATCATTCCATTTAATTAGAGTTTAAATGATACGTGAAAATCATTACACAAATAGTCTTTCGGAGTTTCACCAAACCACACACGAGTCGACTCAAACCATTGGTGAACAAACAATAAATAATATAAACAAGTACTCAATATAATACGTATTACGTTGTGATAATATATGTTATGTGACTACGTATTTGCATGTGTAACATTATATCATGGATGAAAGATGGAATAAACTAGTTTGTACTAGAGTTAGATTAACTAGAAATTTAGGGGGAGGGGGTGAATTGTAACTTGATTAATTACGTAAACAAGTTATTACACAAACCCTAAACCTTTCACCTCTCTCCCTCTCCCCTTGCGACGGCGGCCCCTCCCCCCTCTCTCTTTGATCGACTGGACACACACACACATGCATACAAGATTAATTACAAGTTGTTTGAAGATCCAAGGTGCTAGCTAGGTAAATTAAACACCCTATTAAATCTATTCAATCGATTATTGCATTATTAGCATATTAATCATAAACCCAAATGTTAAAGTTATTGATTATTGATGAGTTATGGTTGTATGCATGGCTAATTGTTCATAGATTAGTAGTTTGTTGAAGTTTGGTGAAAAACTGATGCTGGACAGAATCATAAATGTATGTTAAAACGGCTGTAACTTGATGTTAGTGATATGTTTTGAAGTGATTATTGATTCTATGATGTAGTAGGTCGAGTCTAGTTTCTAAATAATCAAAGTTTGTAATTTTTTGACGTGTGAAAATCAGTTTTTATTAATTAACAAATTAGTTGTGCAGTTCTGATTCGGGAAGCCTTTTTATAGGCTGTTTTGCTAATAGTATATCTCACAAAAGACAAGACCAATTGAGTTAATTCCACTTCTCGAAATTAATTATTTGAGTGTGGAATCTACCCCAATTGGTCTTGCATTAATTGAATTAACCATGTAGTGGGATTAGTCAATAACCTTTTGTTGCGCATAATAATGATTGTTGTGTACCTACTGTTTTGTTTTGACTCTTGTGATAAAACCTTGTAAGCTAAAAATATAATAAAAATATTTTTAGAAACCTAACTTACGTTTACTTCTGTGGTAATCTTTGGTGATTTTATCTACATGTTATGGATAGTGAAATAGAGTAATCTTGATGTGTTAAATTCTATCTCGGTAACTTAGCTGCTGAATGCTTGATTTAAATGTGAAAAGTGATTGTTTGATCGATGTTTGAATTGTGTTTGACCTAATTGCCCTTGTGGTAGATGTTTTACTGATAATGTATGGTAGTAACATTTAAATACCATACTTAATCACACCCGTAATTTATGACCAATGTGTTGTCGAGTCGCACTTGTTTCACAAACGTAAAGCGAACACATCTCATGCATCATTTTTATGTGTCGAGTCTAGAGACTCACTCGTGGTTAAAAACACTTAGAAATTGTTTTTGTTTTAGAGCACTAGTGAGGATTTCTTTAACGCACACTTTTCTTGGATTTCGATAACTTCGCAAACAGTGAGTTTCACGACCCCTTTTACTCTTTAATGCTTTTATTAGGGGGAGATAACATACTCCAACGCTTTAGATTTTGTTTATTTCTTTCTATATCACTTGTAAGGCTAAGTGGAAACAAACCAACTAAGTCATTCTGAACAATCGAACCGGTTAATATTGGATAATAGCGAGTCAGTGTAGAGTAGTACTACTTGGTTTGACAAACCCTGCCCAACTCTAAACTCGACTGTAGGTCGAGTGGGTGTAACTTTGGCTAACACATTACCGTTGTCGTGGTTGACATGGTGGCAAGGCAAACGTATAATCAGTCAGCTTCGGTGTAGAACACTTAGTAATACATGCTTGATAGGTTAGCTACCTATTGATATATATTGACATAACTCTATCTGGTAACGCTAAAACGCAACACTTAATTTACTTAAACCTGTGAACTCACCAAATTTGTGTTGACACTTTTAGTATGTTTATCTCAGGTAGCCGAGGGGTTTAGGACATGCATTCACTAAACTCTCATGAATTAAATTTCTTTTAATTTTTATCATGAAATCTGTTTCTTTAAGTCGTCTTGTGTGGCGCATCAATTTACTTTACAGTTTATGCTTCCGCATTCACTTGAGACTTGTTTTGTCTTGGTTGTTTTAAAAACTTAAATTATGATGTTTGATATAAGTAATGACTTCGATCCTGTTAGTTTATACCCTCTGACGTTAAAACTCCGTTAGTGGATTTTGAGGGTGTGACAATATCCGCTTGAAGTACTAATCATCTTCTTTTTTGTTGTTCAGCAGGATTGCTTGAAGACCCCACCGGTTCCTTTCATTTTCGAACCATTCTGAACACAACAAACAACAAAAAAAGAGCAAGTTATTCACTTTTCAACCTTAAACATCCCTACACTTGCTTAACATTATGATTGAAGATGCCAATTAGACACATTATTCAATTTTTCAAAATATTTTAGCATTATGACCGCTAGATGACCAACAATTTGTCCAAAATTATGTTTAAATTCATAACTAAGCATCTTCATCCATAACCCATTCAAACTCATTGTTAATATTATTCAACAATTCAAGCAAATGTGGATATAGAAACAATTATGAACAACTTACAATTTCATTGCAATACACCATCAAGAATGAAAATAAATTACATACCTTGGTGTTGTAGAAGATGAAGATGACCAAAGCTTCAAAATAAACCAAAACCCACAAAAACCTCAACAATTTTCGGACTAAATAGTCCAAAATAGACCACCAAAACAAGAAATTCTTCCAAATGCAATGATATAATTGAAACCCTTGTGAAATTTTAGCCAAAATAGATCCAAAAATCGATTGATTTGGTTAAGAGATGAGAAATTTATGATAGATTGAAGTGGGAGTTTAGGGTTTGAGAGTTTTGAAGAGATGAAGAAGAAGGTGGTTAAAATATGTGGTGAAAGAGTAGATCCCGTTTACGTGGTGTAGAATAGTTGTTAAAAATTCTTTTTTATATTAAGCCCATCGCCCATCTCCAGTGGCCATCGTAGCTTACGTTGGCCTTGGACCAAAAAATTGCCACCGTAAGGCAGTTTATTAACAGCGTAGGATTTTTATTAGCCACTGTAGATTACGGTGTATATCGTAGGCTACGGTGGTACCTGTAGGTTTTTTTCATTTTTTTTAAGTAAAAACATTATAAAAACACAAAAAGAAAAATCTACAAAAACCAAAAATTACCCTACCCCTCTTGAAAAATCCGAGTTGTCCCCAACATGGTAAAGAAATTTGTTAAAATTTCCCCACACTTGAGTCGAACTTACTTTAAGACGAGAACGGTAATTTTTAAAACCAAATTGAATAAAAAGTAAATTAACCTAAACTAAAATATACAACATACCTTGGTCTCTTAATTTTTTTCCTCATCCAGTGAGCTTAACAAGTAACTCACCCTAACCACATCCAGCATATTGATGTCATTTCCTTCCAAGTAAGGTTTAAGTCTTTGACCATTCACCACTTGTTTCGTTTGGTCTTTAACATCTTTTATCTCCACATCACCAAACCAACCCACTCTTGTGATGATATATGGACCCATCCATTTACTTTTTAGCTTACCCGAAAAAAAAACTTAAACCTTGATTTGTACAACCACACCTTTTGATCCACTTCAAAAGTCTTTTTTCTCAACTTTGTATCATGGACCTTTTTCAGTTTGTCTTTATATGCGGAGGCACATTTATATGTCTCATCCCGAATCTCCACAATCTCATTCAATTTCAACTTTCTCAATTCGCCCGCTTCCTTATAATCCACGTTCACATTCTTGATCGCCCAAAATGCTCGATGTGCCAACTCCATTGGTAAATGACACCCCTTCCCCTATACTAAACGATAAGGAGTTGTACCAATTGGAGTTTTGTAGGCGGTCCGATATGCCCACAACACATCATCTAACTTCAATGATTCCTATCGACCCGCACCGTCTTCATCAAAATTTCTTTAATTTGTTGGTTGGACACTTCAACTTGTCCACTCGTTTGTGGATGATAAGGAGTAGCAATTCGGTGAATCACATTGTACCTTTTTAAAAGTTTCCCAAAGTTGAAATTCTTAAAATGCGACCCACCATCACTAACAATAACCCGCGGGATACCAAACCGAGCAAAGATGTTTGCTTGAACAAATTTTCAAACCACCGAATGGTCGTTAGTTCTTGTTGCCAACGTTTCTACCCATTTTAACACATAATCGACCGCAACCAAGATATATAAAAATTCATTTGAGTTTGGAAACGGGCCCATGAAGTCAATGCCCCATACATCAAAAATCTCTAATACCAAAATCGGTTGCAATGGCATTTCATCCCTTTTTGAGATACTACCCATCTTTTGACAATTTAAACAATATCGGGCATAGTCACTTGCATCTTTGAAAATGGTGGGCCAATAAAACCCACATTGAAGTACCCGATAGCTCGTTATCTGACCACTGAAGTGACCTTCACACGCCAATGCATGTGCATGAGTCAAAACCTCCAACACCTCGGAATCGGGAATACACCTCCTTATCCCTTGATCCGAACCAATCCTGAACAAGTCCGGTTCATCCCAAATATATTGTTTCACTTGGGCCATGAATTGTTAGCTTCTCTTATTCACCCAATGACTTGGAATAGACCCCGTGGCTAAATAATTCACAAAGTGGGCATACCACGGTGCGGTCGACACGGCTAACAATTGTTCATCGGGATACCGTTCGCTTATCTTCATCAGGTCATCAACACCCTCCAATGGAATCCGAGACAAGTGATCCACCACTACATTTTCACACCCCTTTTTATCCCGAACCTCCAAATCAAATTCTTGCAAAAGCAATACCCACCGAATTAAACGCGCTTTTGCATCCATCTTCTCCATCAAATACCGAACCACACTATGATCCGAATAAACGATCACCTTACTCCCCCATATATACAAGAGAACTTATCCAAAGCATACACCACCACAAGCAATTCCTTTTCGGTGGTTGTATAATAAAGTTGTGCTTCGAATAATGTTTTACTTGCGTAATAACTTACCACCGGCTTTTTATCAATTCGTTGACCCAAAACCGCTCCGATAGTAGTATCACTAGCATCACACATAATCTCAAACAAGCTTTGACCAATCCGGTGGTTGTAAAATAGGAGCTTTTACCAATTGTTCCTTTAAAACATTAAACGCTTGCAAATACTCATTAGTAAAATCAAAAGGAACATCTTTTAACAACAAATTACATAAAGGTTTTGTGATCACACTAAAGCATTTAATAAATCCTCTATAAAAACCCGCATGCCCCAAAAATGACCTTACCCCTTTAGTGTTTTTAGGTGGAGGTAAAGACGATATTACCCGGACGTTTGCCTTGTCCATTTCCATTCCCCTTTTTGAAATAACGTGACCCAACACGACACCCTCTTGCACCATGAAGTGACTTTTCTCCCAACATACAACCAAATTTGTCTCAACAAACCTTTTTAAAACTTTTTTCTAATTCGTTGAGAAAAGTTTCATAAGTTGGACCAAAAATGGAAAAGTCATCCATAAATACCTCAAGTGAGTCCCCGATGATATCCGAAAAAATACTCATCATTCAACGTTGAAATTTGGCTGGGGCATTACACAATCCGAACAGCATTCGCTGAAAAGCAAAGGTGCCATACGGACAGGTGAAAGTGGTCTTGTGTTGGTCATCCGGGTGGATAGTAATTTGATTATAACCCGAGTACCCATCCAAAAAACAGTCATACTTTTGACTCGATAATTTTTCAATAATTTGGTCAATAAAAGGTAATGGAAAATGTTCTTTAGATGTAGCGAAACTTAATTTACGATAATCAATGCAAACTCGCCACCCGGTGACCGGTCGGGTGGCGATTTTTTCACCGCTTTCATCTTTAATTACCTGTATACCTGCTTTTTTCGGTACCACCTGTGTATGACTTACCCATGCACTATCCGAGATGGGATAGATAATTCCCGCATCCAATCACTTTATTACCTCCTTCTTCACAACTTCTCTTATATTTGGATTTAACCTTCTCTGAGTCTCTCGGGTAGGTTTTGAATCCTCGTTGGTGATGATTTTGTGCATGACTATAGACAGACTAATGCCTTTTAAGTCGGCAACTGTCCAACCTATCGCCGCCTTGTTCATCATCAATACCTTCAACAATTCTTCCTTTTGAAACTCATCCAGATTAGATGCAATAATGACCGGTAGCGTGTCATTATCCCCCAAAAACGCATACTTCAAGTGGCTATGCAAATCCTTTAATTCCAATTTCGGTGGGCATTCCAAGGACGGTTTTGTACCCAAATCGATCTTGGCCGGTAGACTTTCAATTTGATGAGTCCATGGTGGTCGTCCTTCTTTTACCGCCAACATGTCTTGATTCTTCTCTTCCATCCTCAATGGACAAAGATGTACATGTTCAGAAAAATCACAAACACATGCTTCCAAAGCATCCTCCTCATAATCATGTGGTTCACACATGTAAACAACATCTGCAATGAAATACACATCACCATATAAAGAATTAGATCTGCTAGTGAATACATTTAATCTCATTTTCCTATTCCCAAAAGCCATATCAACCGTACCCGATCGACAATCAATAATAGCATGAGCGGTGTTTAAATACTGTCTACCCAAAATAACATTTTGTTGTTGGGTCAAGTCAACCGATGAGTAGTTTAACACCAAAAAGTCAGCCGGATAGTAAAATTCTTCAACTTTTACTATTACATCCCGCACAATCCCTCGGGAAAGTTTACGAGACAAATCGGCTAACACAACCGTTGTCTCAACCCGTTTTAAAGGACTAAAATCGTATTGGTCATATAAACCCCCTGGAAGAATCCTTACTCCGCCCCAAGATCTAGTAACGCCCTAGACATTTGAAAGTTACCAACTTGAATATTAATTAAGGGCGTTCACGGATCTTGAAGCTTAGGAGGAAGATCTTCTTTTAAAACCGCACTTACCCGCTCGGTTAAATCCACCCGTTTAGGCACTTTTTGTTGCCTCTTTTGGGTGCACAATTCTTTCAAAAATTTAGCATATGTGGTACTTGCTTAATTGCCTCAAGTAAAGGTAAATTTTTTTTACTTGTTTAAAAGCTTCCCACATCTCTTCTTTTTGAGGACCCCTTCTTGAAATGATATATTTCTTACACGGGTCAACTAAAGCCGAGGGAAACGGAACCGCATTTGGTTCTACTTCCTTGTTTTTATCTTTTAAATTTGAAGTTTGACCCGGATTTTGTAACGGTTTTACAAAAGTGACATGTTTAGTGGGTTTATTAATATCATTTTCATCATCACTTTCATTACCCGTAATATCCTCAACTTCCCCATCAACCATACCCGGTGATAAATCAGTTTTATACTCTTTACCACTTCTTAACACACTAACATGGTTAATAGGAATGTTACGGGATGAGCTATGAGAAGGGTTTACCTTGGTGTCACTTGGTAATTGGCCTTTGTTTTTCTTCAACTCTGACACTTTGGTTGCAAGTTGACCCATTTTAGTGGTCAACGATTAGATGGCCTTGTCTCGAACTTCATCTTTTTTGCATTCGAGCTTCATCAAGTTGATTTCTCCGTTGCATATCTTGTTGCATCATCTTCAACATGTCCATAACTTCATTTCCACTTGATGAACTTTGACCCGTGGACCCACTTTGACCGCCACCCCTTTGACCTTGAAACCCTTGATTATTCCCGCCATAAAAATTACCTTGGTTATTATATTGTTGGCGATGAACATAATTTCCTTGATTTCCTTGAAAGTTCGGGTTGGATTGAGTAGCCGGATTTCCATAACGAAAATTCAGATGGTTTCTCAACCCAAGGTGATATGTGTTGGAATTCATATTGTAATTCCTACCACCTCCCCCTTGAAGTGCATTAACCTCTTCTACTTGTACTTGACCTACCGCACAAACCTCCGAAGCATGACCCAACTCATTACAATTCGTATAAACATCAATTACTTGATTAGTGATTTGAACCTCTCCTTCTTCCACGGCTTGTACTTGTGGTCTTCCAATCGCCGGCCTTGCTCTTCTTCCGGTTTGAGCCTTTCTCTTTGAAGTGGCCGCCTTTTGTTCCAAATATGCCCAATCATCTTGTTCATAGTTAGTACCAAATGTACCATTTGTGATCGACCTCAAATCCCGTTCATCTTCCATACTCAAACCCTCATGAAACGCATTCAACAATTCCCATAAAGCAATACCATGATGGGGACAATTTTTAATCATCATTTTAAACCTCTCAAATGCCTCATGAAACATCTCACCCGATTGTTGTTGGAAGGTTCTCAAACTCCTTGCATCATTGGTCTTTTGGGCCGTGTAGAATTCTTCCAAGAATCTTTGTTGCATTTCGGCCCATTATAAATGGATGCTGAAGGCAAAGTGTAAAATCATCTCTTTGCCTTGTCTTCCAACGATAATTCAAATGAGACCAACTTAACTTCATCTGATGTAAAACCTTGACCCCCAATCATGTTGCAAATGGATTCATATTCCTCCAAGTGAAAGTAAGGTTCCTCCGTTGCTAGACCCTTATACTTTGGTAGACTTTGGAGGGAATTTGTTCTCACCTCGAATGTCCTCCCTTGTTGATTGTGAGGAATAACCACCGGAGACGGATTATTAGTAATTATTGGTAGGAAATGGGCTTCAATCCCCCTCTCCATCTCTCTTGCATGCCTTATTGGTACCCCTATTGGTACTCTTGGTTGACCCATTTGCCTATAAACGGGCCTTGGAGGTGCAAATTGTTGAAACTGTGGTTGGGGCATTTGTTGTCTAAATTGTTGATCTTGTTGTTGCCCTTGTGGATGCACTTGTGGTTAAGCTTGTTATTGTTGAATAATCGATGGTGGTTGAGCTTCTTGTTGTTGAATAACCGGTGGCAGTTATACTTGTTGTTGGACAGCCGGCGGTGGTTGTCTATTAAATTCTTGCACCGGTTCCGTTTGTTAACCTTAACCATAAGCAAAACTTCCCGGATTTACCCTTGACTTCCCTCACCCCCATGTAGTAATATTCCACTTCATACCCCTCAAATTCATTGTCAAACCCATACCCGTAACCATCACCTTGTGTTCTTGAATATTACATGAAAGGTGGTGCTTGATATTGGTAACTTGATTGTGGTTGTTGAAAGGTTGGTGGTTGGTTTTGTCAAGATGATGATGATGCATCAAAGGTAGGGAAAGGGTTAATAATAGGTGGAAATGTTGATGAAGTTGAGTAGGTGAATTGAGCATTTAGGGGTTCGGTTGTGTGAGTTGGTTTCAACTCACTTGATGTAATGGGTATGGTAGTAGTAATTGGTGGAGGTGAAATTGGTGGAGGTGTAGATGGCAATGTTTGACCCGAAGTGCGAATTGGTGAATCCATGGTGCTGTTTGATGCGGTTGGAGAACCAAGAAGATTGTTCTCCCCAAGTAGGACTCGGTTTCTTCGAAGTGTTCGTTCAATCTCAGGATCAATAACTAATAGTGATGACCTGTTAGAGCCTCTAGTATGCATACACCTGTAAGTACCTGCACACTAACACAACCAGTGTAAACCCGAAAATAACGAACAAAAACTACAAAAGCTAACACACGTTGCGCACTACTCCCCGGCAACGGTGCCAATATTTGACGTGAGGTCGAAGACTCACTAAAAAATAAACCGATTATAACTAATTAGATAGCAATAAGCGGGTGTCGAACACGGGGAGTTTGTGGAAAATGTGTTACTAAGTAGCTTTGTAATTAATATATATTAAACTAAATGTAGAAATTAAATTTAAGTATTTTATTGGTTGGTTTGATTAACAAAAAAGAACTGAAAGCAATTTAACGTGTTCTAAAACAATAAGAGAAAATATGCCTTCCCTCGGTTTTAGGTTTCTATGAATGTCAAAGTTAATGTTTAAACTGAGATGAACAATAAATAAAGTTCGTGCTTATGTAAACGATTGCAGTAATTGAGGATCAAGTACTTGGATTATACAACGCAAGGTAATCACTCAAAAACCAATTAGTTTATCCAACCCCTAATCCCTCCCGATTAATATCTATTGCTTAAAGCACCAAGAACTGACAGTTTAGAACACAAATTCAATAAACTAACAATCTATCAATCAATGCATAAACACCATAATAATGAAATAAATAAGATCAAGTATTATCTCAGAAATTGCTTAAAAGTTCAACCAAACATTCATAGATAAACCTTACAATCCGAGGGAATACACAAAGGAATTTAGCCGAGAATTATTCGGTTCATCATTCCTTCAATTAACGTTTGAATATGAATCAAAATCGAGTCTCTAATGATTACCACACTCACAATTGATCTATGGCACCTAAAAATTGCCATTAGCTCGTCCACAATTGAAAGATAATGATAAGAATGTCAAAAGCCGTCCAAAATACAAGTTAATATGGCAGTTACAAAGTCCTTGATTGTGTCATAACTTTCTCGTTCCAAGTCCGTTTTCTTCACCGTTTTCGCCCATGTTCTCGTAATTTCATCACCTAACTTCTCCTACCTGAAATTATACGAGTAAACGTAGTCAACTAATTCCACAAATTATACCGATTAAATGCATGATTATTAATTGTCTTAAATCACTTAAGGGTTGTGCAATGGACCACCCGTCAGTGGGTAGTAGGCGACAGTGGTGGCGGCGATAGGCAGGAGCGATTGGTGGTGATGATAGTGGGTGGTGGTGGCAATGGCAATAGTAAGTGGTGGGCGGTGGTGATGGCCGTGAGCAATGGTTGGTGGTGGGGGTAGTGGGCGACGACGGTAGGTGGTTGCGGTGGTGGACGCTGATGGTAGGCGATGGTGGGGGTTGGTGGTGCAACGGAGGTGGATGGTGATGGTGTTCGGCGGCACAGACGGGCGGTGGTGGGCGGCGGAGGCCAATGGGTAGTAGTGGTGGTGGTGGGAAGTGGTGGTGAGAGGACAATAGGTAGTAGTGGTGGGAGGGTGGTGTAGGTGATATAGTCTGAAAGATGGATGGAATGAAAAAAGACGGGGAGGGGGATGGATGGAATGAATTTGGGGTGTTTTAGAGAGAATGAAATGAAAAAGGTAATTGGTTATTCCATTCCATAGACCAACCAAACACCTTTTTTTTCATTCCATCATAATGGTCCATTTTATTCCGCATCTCATTCATGCATACCAAACACTACCTTATGATTAAATCATTTTATGTATGAGTAAAAGAGTAGTTTTATACTTTTATTCCCCCCCCCCCCCACCACACACACACACCATTTTATATTTCCATTAGTTTCGTGTATAATTTTGCATATGTGTACATTTTACTTAGTGATAATCTTGTGTAAAATTATAGTTTATTTGTTTATTTTTTTTATTTTACATTAGTGAGGTGTATAATTTAACATATGAATAAATTTTACATGGTGGTGATCATGTGTAAAATGTTAGTATATTTTTTTATTTTTGTTTTTCAATTTTACATTAGTGACGTGTATAATTTTAATATATTGGTAATCTTGTGTAAAATAAGTGTATAATTATACATGAGTACATTCACATATAACAAATTTTAGGGATCCAAAATAAATTTTTTAGGTAAAAATGTATTGCTTAGAAAGTGGTAAGTTATTTTAGGACTGAAAATATTTTTTAAGATAAAAACAATTATACACCTATATGTTTCATGATTATTAGTAAAAGTTTGTTAAAAATATATTTATACAAAATAATAAATAAAACTTTCTTAGTGACACATGTCATCATCAAAGTAATCCTTACAAAAATTTTCCCACTTCTCTCTCATATTAAATACATCTGACATTTCTCTTTCTTATTAATAATTTGTATTTCATTTATTTACTTTTTAATCTTTTATTTTCTTTTTTTAATAATTCTTTCTTGATTTAAAAATTTTAATACCAACATAAATATGTTATTTTGTTTTATATAAATATTTAACTTATTAAATATATATGATTATTTACTAAGTTACAAGTCTTTTTCTTTCAACCTTGGAAAAACAAATTCTCTATTGATGTATTCTTAGTGTTTATGTTAACTTAAACAGGCGGGTTTCTTTAAACGGTAAAAGTATCAAATATGGTTCGGGTCAAAACAATTTATGATTTTCATGAGTTTCGGTCCACGGATTAGTTTAAAAAAGTAACTATTTACAACTTTTTTTAATTGACTATTTAACCAACCTATCATTTATGTTAAGTTCATTATCTTAGAAATCCACAAAAATATAAACACTAGACTACATGTTTTGGTTTTCAGGTGGATAAGACAACTTCTTATATTTGAAATACAAATGTTAGACATTAGCACACTATTAATCATAGATAAATTGACTTTGTGGTGGGAGGGTGGTGTAGGTGATATAGTGTGAAAGAGGGATGGAATGAAAAACAAAACGGGGAGGGGGATGGATGGAATGAATTTGGGGTGTTTTAGAGGGGAATGAAATGAACATGGTAATTTGTGATTCCATTCCATTGACTAACCAAACACCTTTTTTTTCATTCCATCATAATGGTCCATTTTATTCTGCATCTCATTCATGCATACCAAACACTACCTTATGATTAAATCATTTAATATATGAGTAAAAGAGTAGTTTTATACTTTTATTGCCCCCCCCCCCCCCCCCACACACACACACCATTTTATATTTCCATTAGTTTCGTGTATAATTTTGCATATGTGTACATTTTACTTGGTGATAATCTTGTGTAAAATTATAGTTTATTTGTTTATTTTTTTATATTTTACATTAGTGAGGTGTATAATTTAACATATGAGTAAATTTTACATGGTGGTGATAATGTGTAAAATAATAGTATATTTGTTTATTTTTGTTCTTCCATTTTACATTAGTGACGTGTATAATTTTAACATATTGGTAATCTTGTGTAAAACAAGTGTATAACTATACATGAGTACATTTACATATAACAAATTTTAGGGATCAAAAATAAATTTTTTAAGTAAAAAAGGTATTGCTTAGAAAGTGGTAAGTTATTTTAGGGATTGTAAATATTTTTTTAGATAAAAAAAAAGTTATACACCGATATGTTTCATGATTATTAGTAAAAGTTTGTTAAAAATATATCTATACTATATAATAAATAAAACTTTTTAAGTGACATATGTCATCACCAAAATGATCCTTACAAAAATTTTCCCACCTCTCTCATATTAAATACATTTGGGATTTCTCTTTCTTATTAATAATTTGTATTTCATTTATTTACTTTTTAATCTTTTATTTTCTTTTTTTAATAATTCTTTCTTGATTTAAAAATTTTAATACCAACATAAATATGTTATTTTTTTATATAAATATTTAACTTATTAAATATATATGATTATTTACTAAGTGACAAGTCTTTTACTTTTAACCTTGGAAAGACAAATTCTCTATTAATGTATTCTTAGTGTTTATGTTAACTTAAACATGCGAGTTTCTTTAACCGGTTAAAGTATCAAATATGGTTTGGGTCAAAACAATTTATGATTTTCATGAGTTTCAGTTCACGGGTTGGTTTAAAAAAGTAACCTTTACAACTTTTTTTTAATTGACTATTTAATCAACCTATCATTTATGTTAAGTTCATTATCTTAGAAATCCACAAAAATATAAACACTGGACTACATGTTTTGGTTTTCAGGTGGATAAGACAACTTCTTATATTTGGAATACAAATGTTAGATATTAGCACACTATTAATCATAGATAAATTGACTTTGTGTATCCTTATATTATTGAAGACTTCAAAAATATAGATTTTTTATTGAGCGAGTAATACTTGCACTAAAAATGATGCCGATCTTAAAAATCAGCAAACATTTGCTATCCATGTTTTTGGGAGATGAAAAATATTACCATTCTTCAGATGGTATCTATCAGACATAAAATGATACGTAAAAGAAAATATTAGTTTCCTGATGTTTTAAATGACCTCAAAATATAAGGTTGTAAAGGTATAAGTTGGTCCTAAACTATATGTTTAGTTTGTTTTTGAGAAATTAACAAATTGTTCTATGCAATGAAACTAAACTATATGAGAAAGTACAGTATGATAATTGTGTTATAGAAGCCAAAATCATATCTGGAAGTAATATTGGAACTCACACTTTTATTCTTAAAAAATTGGAACTCACACTTTTATTCTTAAAAAATTGGAACTCACACTTTTATTCTTAAAAAAAATCCCATACCTTTAGATAAAATGAATAATTTCAAAGAATGAAATTTTCTCTTTATTTTTGTTTTGCGATGAATATTAATAAAAGATAAGATCAATTATTATAGAAGGTTAGTTTGTTTTTGATAAAATTTATTTTAACTCATGGTCAGTGATGTGTTACATTATCTAGAGTTAAAAACAGAAAAATGTGAAACTACTAAGTTTTGATATAGAAAGTAAAATTACAAATAAAACTAAAAATATTATGTATAAAGAAATATTTAGAGATTTATGAATTTCCTAACGACTTTTTATTTCTATATTGTGTAATCTGTAATTTATTATATCATATAACATATCTTTATATCTTTTGAACATATTTTTTGTATTTCACATTGTGTTATTATTTAACTATTTAATAAATAAAGCTTTATAAATGTCATATGTTATCACTATGTTGATCCTTACAAAATTTTCCTCTTCTCTCTCATATTAAGTACATTTCTCTTTTTAATATCTCATTTTAATTTTTTAATAAATTCATCCTAATTTAAAAGAATTAATACCATCATAAATATGTAAATTATTTAATATAAAATATATTGCATTAATTATTAATATTAGATTTTTATAAGTAACCAATACGAAATGAATGAGTTTCTTTAACCAGTTAAAGTATCAAATATTGTTCATATCAAAACAGTTTAAGATTTGAATGAGTTTTGGTCCACGAGTTGGTTTAAAAAAGTTGTCATTTACAACTAAGTTTTGATATAGAAAATAACAAAGAAATAATTTATGATTTATGAATTTTCTAACATTTTATTTCCAAATTGCGTAATGTGTAATTTTTTTGCCGTATAATATATCTTTATATATGCGATACATTTTTTTTAACTTTACATTATGTTATTGTTTAAAAAAAATTAGTTATTCTTCCCGTGTGCTACACGGGTAACTAAACTAGTTTTTAATATATATGTAAACAACTTTTTACTTATTACTCCATTTATTATATGTTTTTTTGTAGAAACAAATATCCGTGGATTAGTTAAAATAAGTATGATATATAAAATCGTGTGATGTGGCGAAGACCAAGCAAGAAAAACTAAAAACTACTTAGGTAACGAAGAAAAACTATGTGGACTGTGGTGTCTTTGTAATCAGGCACATGAAGAAGTTCAAAGGTTGTAAGGAAAGAAATTAGGATTGTGGATTTAAAGGTGAAAATTCGGGCAGAAATCTTAACTAGTGGCGTTGAGGAAAACATATGTTGCAAGGATATACCACCAACGGAGGGGTTTCAGGAAGAAAGTGTTTATCAATAAATGAGATCTTATAACCCATTCGAGGGTTATTAGGGTTTGGTAAGACCCATAACCCGTAGAAATTATTCTTTGATGATTAAGGGGTTATATCACAAATAAATGAGATGTTATAACCCGTTTAAGGGGTTATACGGGTTTGGTGAGACCCATGATCCGTGAAAATTAATGTTTGATTATGAAAGAGTTTCACAAATAAATTAGATGTTATAACTCATTTAAAGACTCTACGGGTTTAGTTAGACCCCATATCCGCGAATACAGGTCAAATGCATGAGAAGCCTCTATTTAGAAATCAAGCAATCTGGTGGCTCTAGAGAATGGGGGGAACAACCTGAGAGCGACACGTAGAATTTCATGGTAGACAACTATATAGATAGTTAGATTTGTTATGTGTATTTTATAGGAATGTTTCATGTAATATATTTATGGAACACCCGATAGAACTATCAGGTATATTATTATCTCTTCTCTACTCACAAAAGTTACAATAGCAAGAAATTACAATTTTCTTTGAACACATAGCATGTATTTATCTGCATAGGATTTTATCCAGGTATCACCACACGTATTTGACTTAGGGTTATTCATAACCCGCCCGCTATTTTTATTTCGACGAAACGAGACGTGGCAAATATAGAGAGAGATGAGAGGCAAGCGGTGAGAATCTCCGGCGCCTTGTACTTTCTCTAGGTTCTACCTCGATCTCCGACAAGAAAACCTGGTCGCTATGATTTTCCATCACTACCGAGTTGGATTTCGAAACCCTAGGTTGTGGGTGTAACACCCCGGCTAAAGCGGAATACGCTCGAGTGTGACGTATAGATTGCTCAAAACACATGTGACACTATTAAGTGACAATAATATCATTAATTAATTTAAATATCATGTACACAATTTTGTAACAAGAAATACAAGGAAAAATACAAGAACAATTAACAACTTGTCCATTTATTAATATAACCTAAGTTCTAGTGTCCTCGTTACGGCAACATTCTCAAAATAAGGTACATGTAGCATATATATAAAATAATGTCAACTAAATGAATAGTTGGTGAGTTCACACAAGTTTTTATATAAGTACATAAAAATCTACAATTCCATGAAAAAGTGTAAATGGGCAAGTAAAATCCTTTCAAGTTGGGATTGTGCACCAACGTACTTGGATAATAGCGCAAGTGTCTTTTTCGTTGGTAACAACCAACGTACTCAGATCGGGGGTCCCTATTCCACTCATAACATCGAGGTCCTGAGCGCATAGGGGAGCATATGATCATACTTAATGAGGAAACCATGAGCACACAATCTTTGAGCAAGTAAGCAAATAAACACACAAGTCCATGTAACGAATTGTAGTTTGTAAATAATGGATAAACAAAAATTTTGACTTGGATAGGATATATATGCTACCCCCAAAAGTGTCACACCCAAACCTAAGGCAAAAGTGCCGGGGCGCGAACTGATTGTCACAGCTCTCAAGGTTACTATCATGCATTATTAAAAGTGTCGATATCTATTAAATAAATTTCCAAATAACAATTATCCATACAAAATTCAAATACACAAGTACATATATCCTTAAGTGATTTTGTATTTCACATGAAACGATAACCTGCATATGCGTTGAAAATAAAGTTGATTTGTCAAAACAAGGTTGAGTGAGCCACACCAGTTTAAATGTTCATATAGAAAATAAGTATTCGCAACATGTCATATGAGTATAACAAATTAACCAAATGAGCAAGTATAACTGAGATGTCGAGAAGCACAAAGCTATAACGACTGACGTATGATCAAAGTAGACTGAGATTATGTTAAACCTCTTCGAATGCGGAAGCATACAAAGCAAATAAGCACATAAACAAGTAAGGTATAAGTTGTTAACACATAAGACAATAGTTGCAGTTTTGAGTATAAGTATATATAAGAAATATAATTTACGCATATGTCCCCAAAACGTGGTAAACAAGTAAAATAGGGGAATGTGGTACCCACATCGATAGACGAACAAAGGTGATAAGAGAAATATTACGGATGATGATTCGCGGAAATCATGCTTTGACGATAAGGCCTATAAACGAAGATAGAATAGGAATACGCTAAGTTAATGAACTAGATCAATTAAGAAAGCTCAATAATTATAATTATTATTTAGTTACTATTATACACCTTTTTAATCATAATTAACATAATTGTATTTAAAGATATTATATGAAAAACTATTAGTTTATTAAATTACAAATAAAGTGTATTATAATACTTCATTATATAAAAATGTTGTATAAATAAAACACGTCGTTAAAATATTTTCCATTTAAAAATATACAATAATATATAATATATAAAAAAATATTATAGGAATAAAACACCTCTTTAAGAATTATAAGTTTGTTAAAATATATGTATTAACCTAAAAATATTAGTTTACGTGATATTATATATACATATACATATATATATACACATATATGCTTATATATACGTACATACATGGGCGAAAGATATAAAAAAACACACGTTTTCTAGTCGGTTTTTAAGGAAATAATTTATTTAATAATTATTATTACTATTGTAGTTAATAAATGATTTAAAAATAAAATAATATCAAAAATAACTAAAATATCGGGGTGGCAGGGGGTCGAACCCGCGACCTGCCATCCCTAACCCAGTGTATTAACCAGCTGGCTACCAAGTGATGTTCGTTAGAGACTGGTTTCCAAATTTAATATACAGAAGCAAAAACAAACAAAAATTGGTCAAGAACCCTAACAACTTGATTTGATTAATCCGGTTAACATTAATCAAATTGACCTTATGTAACATCCCAAAATTTCTAAAATAATATTATATATTATTTGCGTCGGGTGAAATAATTGAGTTAGTGGATAATAAGAATAATAAATATAAAGGATAAGTAGGCTAATTAAGGGGAATTAATTATGGACCAAAAAGAAAGATGGGCTTTGAGCCCATGGGCTTAAGGGAGTATAATACCCCCTTAAACCCTAATCCTTTCCATTCCATCCATCTTATTCATCCTAATCTCTACACACTCCAAAACACACACACGCACACACACCACCTCATATCCGGCCGTGAGTGAGAAAGAGGAGAAACGAGATCGAGCAAACATCGGCTTTGGTAGATCTTTGCTATACGAGTCATATATACAAGGTTTAGAGTCCACAAAAAAGATAACCGAGACCGAAGAACACATAAAGGTAAGCCTTTTTACCTTTAAAAGTTTACGTTTTATAGACGTTAGTCTTGAAACTTAGAACGAGAATAGATCGGGTGAAAATGAAACGTAAAGTTGTAAACTTGATGCTAAAACGAACTTAATGGACCTGAAAACAAGGTACGACTCATTTAAAATAAACACTAGATCTAGAAATAAACGTTTTTAGCTTAAAGGTCCAAACTTTATATTTTTCCGGGCCGAGTTTTACCCTTTATCGATCATGGGAATGTTCACGGGGTTGGTTATTATCATATCAAAGGATTTCATGTGAGAACAAAGGTGATTATGGGGGGTTATGCAAGAACAGTAGCCGCTGCTGGGCAACTTCGCCTGCGGCTAAGTTCGCCTGCAGCCAAGTTCACCTAAGGTTAACTTCGCCTGAGGTTAACTTCGCCTAAGGTTAACTTCGCTAAGGTTAACTTCACCTAAGGTTAACTTCGCCTGAGGTTAACTTCACCTAAGGTTAACTTCACCTATTGATAACTTCACCTAAGGTTAACTTCGCCTGAGGTTAACTTCACCTGAGGTTAACTTCACCTAAGCTTAACTTCACCTGAGGTTAACTTCACCTGAGTTTAACTTAGCACTAAGTTGAAATAATCTGATACGATAGGACGAGTATTGATACGTGTAACCTATATACAGTTAGCAGAGAACAGTTAAAGAGAGGAACCACGATAAACGGAGAAAGGAACCGCATTCAGGTGAGTTTCTAGCCCCACTCCTTGTTATGTTTTCGGGGCTGTGTGCATACTCGATGTGTTTAGTTAATACACTTACCTTAAGTGGTAAGTGTATGCCATATATGATATATGTGATAGATATTAATGATTGACTATCGGTACGCGAACGATCTTCGGATATTGCGCGTACTGTCAGGTTGTAAATGAAGATATGAATGTTATATATGGATGATGTATGATCGTTATAAATGAATGCTTGTCTGGGCGTGAACGATCTTCGGATATTGCGCGTACTGACAAGGAGCATGATTGTTAATTGAATGATGTGAGGAACGCCTAGACTGTTCTTATGCTACGATGTGTTTATTGTATATGCGAAGTAAGTGTATGCAGGTACAGGAATGGTACGTGAGTTCTACGTCTGACGTAGTAAGTTAGGATGGCAAATCCCTCTAGCTTCTGTTGGACATCGACTTGGCAGGTGATGGCGTAGTTAAGGACTGTGGGCCTTATACGTGATATAGATGATAGATGTAAACGTAGATAGGGACAGTAGGCCTTATACGTGTTATAGGTATAGACGCCAACGTAGATAAGGACTGCGGACCTTATACGTATTGTAAATAGGCGTCAGCACAGGAAAGGACTGTGGACCTTATACGTGCTATATTTGTGTTGTGGTAGCACAGGAAAGGACTGTGGACCTTATACGTGCTATATTTGTGTTGTGGTAGCATAGGGGATGACTGTGGACCTTGTACGTGCTATGGTTTAGGTTGCAACATAGGGAAGGACTGAGGACCTTGTACGTGTTGTTATAGTAGAATGGTACAGAGAAGGACTGCGGACCTTGAACGTACCAAAACTTGTGAACATAGGTAAGGACTGCGGACCTTATACGTGTTCACGATCGTGAGTACAGGTATAGACGGCGGACTATGAACGTACTCTCGGTAGACTGAGGTTAGTGATTGTAGATATGTATGTATGTATGTATGTATGTATGGTAGTAGGGTAACGGATTTAGTATGGATATGTATCTTCGGACATGTATGTATGTGTATGTATTGTATGGCGTCCTATTAACTAGAACTCACTCAGCGTAGCTGACTTTTAGTATCCACGCAGGTGAGTAGAATGAGACAGCTAGCTTGAGCGGGCACATGGTGGGCGAATAGGAGACTGGCATCTGAAGACTCAAGATGTTTTAATGTTAATTGACGTTTATTTTGAAAGACAAGAATGTTTAATTAAGGAAAGTTTTGGATTGCTGTAATGTTTTATGAAAGTTTTTTTATATTCCGCGAAAGCTTTAATTAACTCTGATTTGTAAGAACTGTGCTTATGAGTAAATCCGACGCTAAAGTAGGGCTACCGGGTTCGGGGCCTTACACCTTAGGGCTTTTGATCCTGACGACATCGCGAATTAAAACATGTAATCAATTACCTCTTACTACAATGATACGATGATCAATTTACACCAACGGTAGCCGGCTGTATATGGTGATGAACGGACAAGCAGCGCTGATGATAATCCAATTAAGTGAGTGGCTTATGACGGCTAGGGTTAGAACTTCGTGTATGGAAGTTTAATTGCTTTATTACGATCGTTTGTATGTTTAACGAAATTGATTTATAGTCGGATTGTGTAAAATGATAAAACGGATCATGATTGATTGATTGACCCTATTTATGGTGTCAGTTTAGCCGTGAATGGAATGTATAATACGATATTGATACAATTTCCATATCAATTACGGGAATTGAAGTGCAAGTAACAATAATTATAAACGGGTTTCCCTGAACGGGTATGGATTTGGGTATACGGGTCTGGGTATACCAATTTTGGTGGGTTATGAAGTAAATATGCACTTAAGCCCCTAGTGATTGAAGATGGGTACACAAGGAGGTAAAAGTTTATATCTTCGGTTAAACATGCCAAATTGAGAAAGATATAATTATAAATAGTTAAATAAATATAATAATAATTAAACAATTCAAACGTGATAAACGAAATAACCTGAATATTGAACTGATTCGGGTAAAAGTATAAGTTCGAAAACCAGAATTGTTACAAAAAGTAATAAAAGAGTAAAAAGTGGGTGTGAGAAACTCACCATAAAGTTGAAGACAAAGTTGAAATAAACCGAAAGTGCGTAAATGAAACCGAAGCAATTGAACGTCACGAACTAGAATTAAAAGTACAAAATCAATATTAACTGACGACTTAGAAAAGGTAGATAACTCGCGTTGTCAGGATTTAGAAGTGTTGAATGTACATTTTATTATGGATGTAGATATTATATTATTATTTTATACATTAAAGAATTTTAACGAGTTATTAATTTAATATTAGTTTAAATTATGAGATTAATATCAAATTTGAATATTATAACATTTATGGAAATTTTGATTTTAACTGTATATTTTATTTGTATAAAGTTAATTTATTTGAATAACGAATATGTATACATATATATAAGTTAAACTAGTTTTAAACGAACTTGACGTGTTTGAGATTTATAATGTTTATGAACAATGGATCTTAACAGAATTTTAGTTTGAAAATAATTACGGTAGCGTGTTATAAAGTTTAACGAAATAATAATTATTTATATAATATTAATTGGGTTTCTAACGCAAATCTTAACAGAAACGAAAGTCGGGCTTTTGAAAAAAATGATAAATATAAATTAAAACTAATTTTTATTTAACTTAAAATAATTTTATTTGATTTATTATAATTTTTAATAATTTATTTGATTTTTGTAACAAAAGAAGCGAGTTAAAACTATACCCAAAAAAAATGTTCTGAGCCGGATTCGAACCCGGGTCTAGTCTTTGACATACAAATGTGTTAACCACTAGGCCAACTTGTTGTTTGATTAAGATATGAAAACAATTAATTATATATGAATACCAAAAACATCATCTTCCCCATTCAAACCCTAGGTTACAGTTCCATTAATCCGATCAATGATTGTTAAAAGTGAGTTAGGGGTTTTACCAGACGGCCAAAAACAATGATAAACCATATAACAATTACCTCAAATGATTTTGGAATGATGGTGAACGGGACTCGTCGGAAAACGGTTTTTAACGGGCAGTATAGAGATTATAGAGAGAGTTTGAGGTTGAGAGGAAGGTTGGTGCAAGTTTAGAAGAGTGATTGGATTCTATTTATATGCTCAATTGGAGCGTTTGACGAGTAATTGGTTGTTATTTATTTTAAGTTATATTCCGTCGGTTACGCGAATTGAAATCGGTCTTTAAGGCTGTTAATACGAGTTAACTAGCTTGATTACAGGTCCTAATTAGCGGAGAAATTTGTTATACTAACTAATTGGGTCAAAGAGCATGCTTTACGGGTATTAAACGTGTCATCGGAGTTGTTTATGGGTCGCCGACGGCCACTCTCGCCGGAAAATCGGGATTCAGGGGATGGGGGCTGGGGTATAACTGATTTAATATTATATTTTAAATGTAATTTCCACTTTTGGCCCCTCAACTTTCATATTCTTTTAAAACAGAATTTAAAATATATTTACAGAATAAACTTTAGACTTTGAACTGTTATATAAATATAATAGAAGTTAATATATGTGGACTGTTCTCATATTATACCCGGATAGTTTCCAAATTGTTTAAAGACTCGGAGTTTCGATAACTGAATTAAACAAACAGAAAACGAACAAACTTTAACCGTAAATCATCGTGAATAATATATAAAAGATGAAGGGCAAAAGAAATAAAATATGCAAAAGAAAATATGGACGAGTTTGATGAGTTTGTAAAACCTAAGTATTGAAATCGAGAAATCGAATAGAATAGACAAGGGATGCAGGGTAAGGTATTGCATGGCGGAAACAAGTTAGGTCTTCCAAAGTATGGAGGGTGTGCTCGAGTCACCAAAATGATGGTAGGCGTGAAGCATGTGGTTAAGCATATGATCGTGACAAATGGTTAAGTACCAGGTTTGCAAATGGGCAGGTGGCGTTGAGTTTGGGTAGGTTTTAGCAATAAGTGGTAATTGAATGTACCACAAATTGAAGTATATCAGCATTGCATGGAAGTAAAGTGGTGAGATTTACACATACTGCACAAAGGGCGTGTTTTTGTGCGAGGCTTTTTGGTTAGGTTCGGTTTGAGTTTCCAAGAATTGTGCTGGGTTTGAATTTGAATTTACTATAGCGATAAGGTGGGTGCGGTTATACGTGGGATGATCGGGATCGCGGAGGCCAATTTCTTGATAACTTGGATTGTCATTTGCGGGTTGAGTTTTGAGTGCGACGACGAGAAGGCATGAAACGAAACGTGAAGAATTCGCGTGACTTGGGACGTAAGTATGAAAAGGACTAATAGATACATCATTGAAAACAAGTAAAGAAAAGAAATCGTATGAAACAAAATTTGAAATCGAAATTAGAATTCCCATGAGATGTCATGAGTTTCCACATTTCAATAAATGAAATTCTCCTAAATTATTGAATAACCATATGGAAAAAGTATTAAACTTAACAATAAATAGTGGAATCGAATTGAAAATCGAGTGTTCATGTACAACCATGACTTTTCGAACTTTGAATTCTAAAACAAAAGAGTAAGTGAATATAGCGATAAGGTAATCGAATTGAAATTCAACCATTCATGTATCACCATAACTTTTCGAATTTTCAATTCTAAAACGTAGTAGTAAATGAATAAAAGAATATAATGATCGAATCGAAATTCAACCATTCATGTATCACCATAAATTTTTGAACTTTCAATTCTAAAATGTAATAGTAAAATAATAAGTTAATCTTATTGAAATTCGGTTATTACCTTTCGAACTTGTAAAACTTTAAACCGTAAATGAATGTATAAATAAAGAAAATGAGTCACAAAAATTTTAAACTTAACTATTCTTGTATCAAATGCGTAATTAAATCGAACTGAAAACGGAGTATTCGTGTATCACCACGGCTTGACAGACTTTCAGTAAAAACACAATGTAAAACATAGAGAGTCTGACGTCACACATCGCATAAACCATCGAAAACTGAAAATCAAAAATATGATTATTGAAAATCCTTGAGAATCTTTACGTTAGGCATAAGCCTTGGACTTGCGTGTGATGTTTGTGTACATAAGGAAAAGTATAACAACATTTGTGTACATGAGGCATAAGCAAATCAATAATAACCAAATAATGTGCATTGAACAATCAGATAGGGCCAACATAATTTCTAATCATTTAACCCTAAATAAATAAAAATAAGCTATAACCAACTAGAACACAACGTCTAATGTCCTATCTTATAGTCACGGCTCTGATACAAATCTGTAACACCCCGGCTAAAGCGGAGTACGCCCGAGTGTGACGTATGAATTGCTCAAAACACATGTGACACTATTAAGTGACAATAATATCATTAATTAATTTAAATATCATGTACACAAGTTTGTAACAATAAATACAAGGAAAAATACAAGAACAATTAACAACTTGTCCATTTATTAATATAACCTAAGTTTTAGTGTCCTCGTCGCGGCAACATTCTCTAAATAAGGTACATGTAGCATATATATAAAATAATGTCAACTAAATGAATAGTTGGTGAGTTCATACAAGTTTTGATATAAGTACATAAAAGTATACAATTCCATGAAAAAGTGTAAATGAGCAAGTAAAGTCCTTTCCTGATGGGATTGTGCACCAACGTACTCGGATAATAGCGCAGGTAAGTGTCTTTTCCACTGGTAACAACCAACGTACCTGGATTGGGGGGTCCCTATTTCACTCATAACATCGAGGTCCTGAGTGCATAGGGGAGCGTATGATCATACTTAGTGAGGAAACCATGAGCACACAGTCTTTGAGAAAGTAAGCAAATAAACACACAAGTCCATGTAACGAATTGTAGTTTGTAAATAATGGAGAAACAAAAATTGTAACTTGGATAGGATATATATGGTACCCCCAAAAGTAATATAAGAGTAAAAAGGGGGTGTGAGAAACTCACCTTGAAGTTGAAGACAAAGTTGAAATAAAACCGAAAGTGCGTAAATGAAACCGAAACAATTAAACGTCACGAACTAGAATTAAAAATACAAAATCAATATTAACTAACGACTTATAAAAAGTAGATAACTCGGGTTGTCGGGATTTAGAAGTGTTGAATGTACATTTTATTATGGAGTTGGATATTATATTATTATTTTATACATTAACTAATTTTAACGAATTATTAATTTAATATTAGTTTAAATAATGAGATTAATATTAAATTTGAATATTATAACATTTATGGAAATTTTGATGTTAATTGTATATTTTATTTGAATAAAGTCAATTTATTTGAATAATGAATATGTATACATATATATAAGTTAAACTAGTTTTTAACGAACTTGACGTGTTTAAGATTTATAATGTTTATGAATTATGGATCTCAACAGAATTTTAGTTTGAAAATAATTACGGTAGCGTGTTATAAAGTTTAACGAAATAATAATTATTTATATAATATTAATCAGGTTTCTAACGAAAACCTTAACATAAACGAAAGTCGGGCTTTTGAAAAAAATGATAAATATAAATTAAAACTAATTTTTATTTAACTTAAAATAATTTTATTTGATTTATTATAATTTTTAATAATATATTTGATTTTTATAACAAAAGAAGCGAGTTAAAACTATACCAAAAAAAAATGTTCTGACCCGGATTCGAAACCAGGTCTAGGCTTTGACATACAAATTTGTTAATCACTAGACCAACTTGTTGTTTTATTAAGATATGACAACAATTAATTATATACTAATACCAAAACATCATCTTCCACATTCAAACCCTAGGTTACAGTTCCATTAATCTGATCAATGATTGTTAAAAGTGAGATAGGGGTTTTACTAGACGGCCAAAAACAATGATAAACCATATAACAATTACCTCAAATGATTTCGGAATGATGGTGAACTGGACTCGCCGGAAAACGGTTTTTAACAGGCAGTATATAGATTATAGAGAGAGTTTGAGGTTGAGAGGAAGGTTGGTGCAAGTTTAGAAGAATGATTGGATTCTATTTTGATGCTCAATTGGAGCGTTTGACGAGTAATTGGTTGTTATTGATTTTTAAATTATATTGCGTTGGATACGCGAATTGAAATCGGTCTTTAGGGCTGTTAATACGAGTTAACTAGCTTGATTACAGGTCCTAATTAGCGGAGAAACTTGTTAGACTAACTAATTGGGTCAAAGAGCATGCTTTACGGGTATTAAACGTGTCGTCGGAGTTGTTTATGGGTCGCCGGAAAAACGGGACTCAAGGGATGGGGGCTGGGGTATAACTGATTTAATATTATATTTTAAATGTAATTTCCAATTTTGGCCCCTCAACTTTCATAATAAACCTTAGACTTTGAACTGTTATATAAATATAATAGAATTTAATATATTTGGACTATTCTCATATTATACCCGGATAGTTTCCAAATTGTTTAAACACTTAGAGTTTCGATAACTGAATTAAACAAACAGAAAATGAACAAACAATAACCGTAAATCATCGTGAATAATATATAAAAGATGAACGACAATACTGGTACATTGAACGACCTAAACGAGTAGGTTGATGATTAAATATAAAAATATATAATACATGAAACAAAACATGAGATTAATATATATAAAAAAATGAAAGCTTAAAATGGATCGGATTTAGGGGTTTGAAAAGTAACAAATGTTACAGTATGAGCATGGTGTTGTCGTGGTTTATGATGCGGTCGCCGCTACAATCATCATTGTCAGGTTTGATCACGGAATCCTAGGTGGCGTTTGGTGGTGGTGGTAGCAAACCCTAACTATGTTCTTGGCCCTAGAGAAGGTCAACCTTAATTTGAAGCTATTTTTTTATTTATGATAAAAAGGATTCTTTTAGTTCCATCATAAAAGTAAATTTTCATTATATCATGATAAATTAGCTGTTGTATGTATTCAATAAAGAAACCGTTGTCTACAACAATAGTATTTTAGTTTATAATTTTAATCATTTTTCATATTCTTTAATAAATCTTACGTGACTATATGTATTTGAATTTTGTTTTTATTTAAAAGTAGGGCAAATGCAGACATAACAAAATTGACGAAGAAGGTGACAATTTCAATCAATTCACTACACTATAAGTTTGACTATTTCCTGTCAACTACTAATTTCCTCTTGAAGGTTAAACTAAAGTAAATTTTGCTACCAGTTTGTAGGGGGCATCATGTTGTTATTATAGATATAGATCTTGAAAAAGTTGAAATGACATTAAATAATACAAAGGTAGAAGGCGTGAACAACTGTATTGACTTCATTGTGGAAAGTTTTTTGTAAGCTACCATCATCTCTTAAGGTATTATCAGTCCTTTAATTCTCATTTAAATTTAAACTAACTGAATTGGCATTTGGGGTACTTAAATGTAATTCGGTAACACAAATTGTGTTTAAAGTTTTTAATTTGTAGTTTTTACATTTTTTTTCCAACTAATTTTAAAGTTTTAAATAGAAACCAATGTCCATGTCCATGAGAAGTAGGCCTAATCTGAATTTATTATTGTAATAGGTTGTCAGCAGTGGTTGGAAACCGAACCGACGAAGGATCATCAAAAGATCTATCAGTAATGGCTCAACTACTGTCACTGTAAGGCCCCGGTCCCGGTGCCCTACTTGGACGTTGGATTTACTCATAAACACAGTTCTAAATATCAGAGTTAATTTAAACTTTTGCCGAATAAATAAAACTTCAATCATTCATTACAAACATTCAAACTTGTCTTTAAAAACATAACATAAAACATCTTATTTAACATCATGACAAATCTTTTTGCAGATGCCAGCTTCTTCAAATCCTGTCATGTGTCTTCCACAAGCAAACTGCTTCAGTCTATTAGCCTGCGTGCATACTAAAAGTCAGCTACGTTGAGTGAGTTGTAGTTAAAATAGGTAGCATATAATACATTCACATACTTACTCATACGTATCCGTAGATACATGTCACCCTTAAAGAGTCTTTCACCCTATAACCTCACAGATATTATTAGGGTATGTTACCCTCCTTCACATATATTATTAGGGTCTGACACCCTTCTTCACGTATATTATTAGGGTCTGCCACCCTCTTGTCGTTAATTCATACATACCTTTCTTTTCTTTTATATTTATACACTTTCAACATACTCTTAATCTTTTCTACATCATTCATATATCATACATACATCATTCATAGACATCCATATATCATACATACAATATTCATAAGCATTCACATAGCATACACTTACCACTTAAGGTAAGTGTATTAACTAATCACATCAATTATGCACATAGCCCCGAAAACATAACAAGGAAGTGGGGCTACAAACTCACCAGAGCTCGGTTCCTTTCCGAGTTAATGGTAACTCCTCTCTTTAACTGGGCACGGCTAACTATATAACCATCACACATATCAATTAACTATCACTACCCTTATCGTATTTCTAGTTTAATTTAACCCTCAACGAACGGGGTACGGGGGCAGCGCCCCTGGCATCGGGGTCTAGGGGTGGCATCCCCTAGCAGGGTCCAAGTGGCAGAGCCCCTGGCTAGGGTTGAGCTGCCATGTCAGCTTGGAAAAATTTTATTTCTATTAAAGGTCCTTTACTAAAGTTTCATAAAAAAACAATTCTCATTAAATATTTAAGTATTAATTTATTCTGGGTAAGCACCATGCATTATCCCATTTGCTATGACGAATGATCCCATTCGTTATAACTAATGGCTTGATCTGAGTCTTAGCGTGATGAATGAGTGCATAACGAATGACTAAGGCTATTAGTGCTTTCTTTGAGACGAATGAAAGGCTCATTCGTTACAGGAGCACACGAATGTATCTATAACGAATGGTTCCATTCGATGTGTCCTCGTGGCAAATGAATGGATAACGAATGAATAAGGTCATTCGCTACTTCTATAGGACGAATGGGAGGCTCATTCGTTACAAGATCACACGAATGTATCTTATTCGTTATGATTGTTTAACGAATGATTAGCCATTAGTTTATCATAACGAATGGATATCTGGAATTATCCAATCTTTGACTCCAGTCCCCAAAGTCAAAATTGATATGAACAAAAACATTCAACAAACACCATATCTACAATTAACCCTCAAATCACGATGAAACAACACGAGTTTGGTATCATTGGACTCGTATACACATCGCCTACAAACCCAATCATCCAAACATCATGCTTTAATGGTGCATTTGATCGATACGAGTATATGACTCAATGTTTGATTAATTATCCTAATAGATGTTAACGAATTTCATTGAGAATCATTGTGTTTGATTCGTTTTTACCATTTGTATATAGATATAGTATTACTAAACGAGTCGAACAAGTTTTTCATTATAGAGTGTACCTTAAACGAATCGGTTTCACGAACACGATCTAAGCTTGGTGTATGTATTGCTCGTCACGACGCTCTAACACCCACAAGCTCGGGTCTTTTCCTCCGGATCTTGGTCCGAGATAAAGGAAAGTGTGTGTGTTTATTTTTGAGAGTGTATGGAGGCTTAGAGATAAGAATGAGAGTTTAGGGTTTTAGGGAGATTTAAGATGTTTATATAACCTTAAGCCCATGGACCTAAGGCCCATCACTATCCCTTATTCCATCTTTTAAGGTCCAAGACCACACTCTAATATTTTATTTAATCTTGATTATATATAAACACACTCGTAAGTAAACGAAGTTCCTTTTATTTATTAGTATCGAAAGTAGGATGTTACAGTCTCAACTCGGGTTCTAATTTCATAAAATTTCTCTCAATCTCATTATTTACACTCAAATTTGGTTTAAGATTTTATCAAATTCTCATAATTGGGTATAACCACTGACTGATTGTATACCTCTACACTATTTTGGTGTACATGGTGATGGTAGGCGTAGGATAACAGAGGACGGTGCAAAGATTTTTTTTTTTTTTTTTTTTTTTTGTTGCTAAATTGAATATAGGAAAACCTCAAATTAAGCAGGTGAATAACACCTGCTCAGCTTTACTTTGTTTATTGTATTTCATATGATGTATACCGAATTAAGATAGTATGATTGATGCTGAATTGGAATGATATATTGCAAATGAACTTTTGTATGATTCAACTTTAAAATGTTTGTTTATGTAGGAATCTGGATTCTTTGAAGAAGAAACTCTGGAGGAGGTAAACTACTTTTCATGCGTCTTTCTTATCATAGTTTGATAGAGTTGAATTTACTTGCACAAATGCGTATTTAGGGTTTGGAATGTGCAATTTGCTTGATATTAGGTTTTCATCAGCTTAATTGATCATTGTGTGATTTGTGTCACTTTGGTAACCAACTAATACGCATGCGATTTTTTCAGTTCATAATATAACAATTCAAGGCTGCGAGCCTGCTCAATAATTCTACATCACCTCGACGCTTTATCACGCCTCACTCATTCATTGTGAATTCATCTCTTTACCAAATTTTCAATTGAATACCAAATTAGACAAAGTTATATAACTTGTTTACTTTGTGTGTAGAAAACTTATTTGCCCCAAGCCCCAAACAAAGGAAATGAAACAAGTACAAGCTTGCCTCATTTGCTATGGCATGTTCATATGGAATAGTTAAGTTTCATGAGTGTAAGTTTTATGATAATGAACAGAAGATAAATCCTTTTTATATTTAGTAGAATAGGCTTTGCGATCCAAAAGGGGATAGCGGCACAACTTGTTGCTCGCTTACCCATTATCCAGATGTAGTTTGGTTTGTGTTAAATGTTGATAAAATTTAATAGTTAATTATTCCAGATTTTCTTGCAACTAGATACAATCTAGGACGTAAAATTGTGGCTGCGGTTGGCAATACTTCACCTTATAAGAACGTAAATATATCATTATTGTGTTTCATAGTTTTTATGCATTTCTAAGTGTTCATACATTTTATTTTGTTTTGAAGAATCGAGCTTTGCATAATATATGCATTTCTAAGTGTTCATACATTCTATTTTGTTTTGAAGATACGAGCTTTACAAGATTATGCAGTAATTGAAGGGAAGACTCGCCAAGCTAATATTAAGTTACAAGTCGAAAAGGACAACTTTTTATATGTTTTATTTTGATACATAAAAAAAACTTATGTTCATACTTTAATTTTATTCACATTTTAAAGAGTTGCATTTAAATGTACTATTCCTTTTCGATGTGATGTGCAAAACGGAGCTAACGGAAAATACCGCCGCAAGGCACGAGTGTTGTCTAATATAAAATGAATATGGTACCAACTCGGCCCGCTGCAATGCGCGGGGTACCATTACTAGTTCCTTTTAAAAGTTATGTTGACAGATAATTTTACGGAAATACAGTTTAAGGGTTATTGTGTAAATGGACAATTCTACCGTTTTCTTTTGATAAAATATACAACGAATATTTACCATCTCATTTTTTAGTATTTTAATTTGTAGGTCAATGAGTGGATGTCATGTATTTTTTTTCGTATACAAGTCTTAAAACTATGTATACAAGCTTTTATAACATATAAATAGTTATGATGTTTCATCCTTTATACTAACTAGGTTTTATCACCCGGGCGTTGCACGGGTTTATAAAAGCATTATAAGTTATAAGTGTGTGTGTTTATGAAAGCATTGTAATATAAGAACTGAACGGGTTTATTAAAGTGATTAGTAGTCATTTGGGGATGTTAAGTTTACAAAATGATACGCTATTCTTAGTTTCTTATCAATAAAAGAATAAGTTGAAAAGTAATTACAAACCACATAAACCCACCACCTTCATTTCTCGAACAAATAATGATGATTGTACTAATCCTTCACATTCACATTTAATTCATAAATAAAAACAGATTTGGTTCAATAGTTCTACTATTGAGCTTCTTGTCGGTTAAATAAAGGAGAAAAACCATTTTACAATGAATTGACTATTGACAATAACTTAAAACATTATATTAAAAAATATATAGGTACATCCGGTTTCACATAATGCAAACTAGTGGTTGCCCCCGCGTTGCGGCGGAGCATGAACTTTCCATACACATCTTAACGGAGCAGCAAATAGGTGACATGTAAGCTGGCGATGATTAGGACAAATAACCA
The DNA here is from genome assembly GCF_021521415.1 of Bidens hawaiensis. Classification (NCBI taxonomy): domain Eukaryota; kingdom Viridiplantae; phylum Streptophyta; class Magnoliopsida; order Asterales; family Asteraceae; genus Bidens; species Bidens hawaiensis. The sequence continues at coordinate 235,354 of NW_027494970.1, forward strand.
AAATACACAAATGTTTAGAACTACTACTTAACCAATGTTGCTTTGTAAGTTACACATGTCTTTCGCTTAGTTACAAAACATCTGGTGTGCGGCTGCTGTGTTTTGGTTATTTTGAAATAGGCTGGAACACCAACATAGTAGGGAATGACCTGCTACATTTAGCGGGTAATGGTTAAAAAGGAAGCTGCAATTTTAATACAATAATGTATACTTTTGCTTTCAAGTGCGTAGTGTTGTCTTGACAAAAAAAGTAGCTTTGACTTCAGAAAATATGTTAATTTTTGCAGCTTGTTTAAATGCCCAAAGTCTTCAACATCCCATGTATCTAGCATTGGTAGATATATGTGTAGGGTGAGAAACAATAGTTTTAGATAATGGTACAATAGTATTGAAGTTAATGGTTATTTTAGTATGTTTTTAGGTATCATCACCAATAGAAGTAAGGTTTATATTTAAGTCTAAAGTCATAGGTTGTTTAGATGCCTAAACTCTTCAAAAAAGAGCTGTAGTATGTTCGTTTAACATCAATTCTTTATTGCAGGACACAATAGAAGTAAAGTTCAAACCTAAGTCTAAATTCGTCACATAAAACAAACAAAATATTAAGAACCCAAACAGTTATGCTACCAGAAAACCTAGTAGTTTGTTTTACTACTTTATCTAACAGCAGCAACATGGCATGAATGACACAACATCAACATATATTCACATTGGTACACATATTAATAAAGACAAACATGGGTGGGCACACATGTTACATTATCATTTTACTTTATTACCAAACAATGTTGAAACCAGCAAATGTAACTAAAATATTTTTAGTATGTAAAATTATTTTAAAGAAAGGAACTCTATTCATAGAAAATTTTGACATGTTTCTACCAAATTTCTCCGGAAATCTGAAGCTAATTTATATGACATGACATTAAGTACGTACAAAAAAAGTTATAAATCGATGACATCCTCTGTTACCACTGACCCAAAACACATATCAAGTCAATGAGTTAACTCAATTTATATAGTAGCTTTGCAGGTATCACAAATCACAAATGGGTCACGCGATAAAACGTGAGAAATTACCTGGTTTGCCAGTCCTTCCACCACTTTATGCAAAATATCAGAGCGTGGGCACACATGGCATCTTTAACCCATAAGAATTTGAATCTTGTCCCAAGCTCAAAGCCTATTATAATCAGAAACATAAACAAATTTGAATTAGCAGATTGATATATTATCCAACTCAGACTTCTTTGCAAACAGAGAAACTTTGATTGATGATGCATATGCAGTCGTTGTTATGCCATCTTGAATGATGTTCTTCATGGACAGTTGGTTAAACTTTGAACTCATTTTCTATTTTGTTCATTACCAACACTTAAATGCATATATAGGTCAGATGTTCAATAATTAGTGAACAATATATACCGGTACAAACTTAATAGAAAAAAATAAGAAAAAACTTTTTTTTCCTCACACCTGTTAGAAAATTGAACAGAAAACACTAATTTAAAACTCTAAATCACAAACAACAAAATATAACGAAATCAATCCCTCTTTCAGCATGTTGTGCACGATTGAATCAAGTGAAGAAACCCAAAATAATTCCTACCAACTAAGTCACAGAACTGATAAACCCATAATCTCACAATCCATAAAAAAGAATCGATTTAAACGAAGTTATGTCACAATTAAGTCCACTTCCAGTTATCACATGAAAACGAATTGTGTAAACTGATAGACAAAACTTGATACGATCCAGTCAGGCCCAGCAACATCTTAGGCCCAACAGCAAGCTACTATGGAAGGCAGGCCCAAAAGAGAAACCCGAAAACCCATCAGATTTGAAGATTGAGCTACAAGTTTCATGTTTCCATGTTTTCCTATTTTTATGCATTGTTTACCTAGTCTTTAGGATTTCGTTTCTGCATTTTAGAAGTAGCGGTGCATGTTTCCCATTTAATAAGGGACGTGGGTTATAACCAAGTCTCCAAGCATGTTTAAATTCTGGTTTTTGCATTGAATGAGATATACAGAAAATTGCCCCAAATTCTTAGTTTCTTCTATCTAATTCTTGGAGTGTTTGTTACTAAAAAAGGCTACATCAACTGGTGCTTTCATTCACGTTCTCCCCTCCGCCATGGCTCCTCGCAAAGACACTTCCTCCTCCGACGAATTCCCTCCGTCCGTTACCGATCAATTGGCACAATTAATTTCTATCTCCACTGTCGCTTCTTCCTCCCAAACCAAGATCAAGACTCAATTAGCTGCTCTTGTTCAAGCCACCGAAAATCTCACTACCAATCTCGTTAACCAAATGTCCGACCTATCCAATTCAATCAATGACAACCTCTACCCCGATCCAAACCGCCCAAACCTTGAACGCCAGCAACCACCGGCCCACCAGAATCACCGCCCACCACACCACCCTAAGATCAACCTTCCGATGTTCGACGGCACAAATCCCCTCGGATGGATTTTCCAAGCCGACAATTACTTCACCTATTTCGCCATTCCACCGGCCGACCGGGTTCAGCTCTCAGCCTTCCATTTCGTAGGTGATGCCCTATCATGGTACCAACACCAACAGACCAACAACTTGTTAGGCACCTGGGCAGAATTCAAACGTGAGGTCGAACTCCGTTTCAGGCCGTCCACATATGAAAACCATGAGGCTATCCTTTTCAAACTCCAACAAACCACCTCCGTTCCCGACTATCAAACGGACTTCGAAAGAATTGCTAATCGCGTTAACGGTCTTTCCCAGCAAAAACTCATGAACTGCTATATTTCCGGCCTTAAACCGGATATCCGGGCTGAGTTAGCTGTCCATACACATCTTACCATGACGCGTGCGGCCTAGCCCGCCTTTTGGAAGATAAACTGCACCAACCCACTAAACCAAAACCCACTTACCAATTTAAACCTTTTACCCCAGCACCCTCCGTTAACCTACCTGCTTCTCAACCATTCCCTAAACCACCACCACCTCCAACCGATAAACCAGCTTCATCCTCCAACCCAGCTCTTCTACCGACCCCACCAAAACCCCTCCCCTTCACCAAACTTTCCCCAGACGCGATCCAGCAACGTCGCAGAGAAGGCTTATGTTTTCGTTGCCCGGAAAAGTATTTTCCTGGTCACAAATGCTCTCCACCCCAATTCCTTCTAATCGTGGACAACGACGAATTTCTCACTGACCAATCTGACCCCACACCTGACCCACATACCGTCGCTCAACCACCTCAATTCATGTCCCTTTAGGACGCCGCATTCTTTGGTATGTCTTCCATCCAAACACTTCGTGTTACGGGATACATCAACGGTACACCGGTCACCATCCTTATAGATTGTGGCAGCACCCATAATATCTTTCAACCACACATTGCCACCAATCTTCACCTCGACACCAAACCACTCAATCCATTTTCCGTCATGGTTGGTAATGGAGATTTTATTCACTGCCAAGGCCATTACCCAGAGGTACCAATCCAGCTTCAAAAGGCCAATTTTATCATTCCATTTTTATCTTTCCGGTTCAATGTGCGGATGTTGTGTTAGGGATCTCATGGCTTCGTACATTGGGTTCTATCACATCAGATTTCTCCGTACCAAATATTTCCTTTGTTCAAAATGGGTCACATACTACCCTACGCGGTGAACCTATCAGCCGTCTCGTATCCCCAAGCTCACTTTCCGCTCTCATTCGTCATGATTCAGTAGCGTCCATCCATACGCTGATCATGGAACCCGAACCACATGACAAACAGAAACCTTTACCAACGTCCGACCCACATATCACTTCCCTCTTAACCACTTACCAAACCGTATTTGATACCCCACATAACCTGCCACCCACTCGCCTATATGACCACCACATTCCATTATTGGACCCTAACCAAACTGTTAACGTTAAACCGTATCGATAACCCCATTTTCAAAAAAAAATCATGACTCAATTGATTGAGGAAATGCAAAAAGATGGTATTATTCGTCCATCACAAAGCCCGTTTTCTTCACCGGTCTTATTGGTAAAAAAGAAAGATGGAACATGGAGCTTTTGTGTTGATTATCGCGCACTTAATACAGCCACAGTTCGCGACCGTTTTCCTATTCCCACGATAGACGAACTGTTGGACGAATTGCATGGCTCGACCATCTTTTCGAAAATCGACCTCCGCTCGGGTTACCATCAAATCCTAGTAGCTGAACCGGACATTCATAAAACAGCGTTTCGTACATCCGACGGTCACGACGAATTCCTCGTTATGCCGTTTGGCCTTACAAACGCGCCATCCACATTCCAGTCGGCTATGAATGACTCATTCCGTTCAGTCCTACGTCTATTCGTTTTGGTATTTTTCGATGATATTCTCATCTATAGCGCCACCAAAGAGGAACACTACAATCATTTGAAATACGTCTTTGACGTTCTTTCACAGAATCACTTTTACGCAAAGGCTTCAAAGTGTGTTTTTAGCGTTTCGGAAATCTCATTCCTGGGTCATCGAATTTCAGTTCGCGGTGTCGCTCCTGAACCGGACAAAATTGACTCCATTAAACAGTGGCCTACACCCACTTCTTTCACAACCTTACGGGCCTTCCTTGGACTTACAGGTTACTATCGACGTTTTGTTCCTCAATATGCTAAGATAGCTATCCCACTTACCGACATCCTAAAGAAAAAACAGTTCTCATGGTCCGCCCTAGCATCCACGGCTTTCACCACATTGAAGGAACACATGCAACAACTGGTCACCTTACCCTTACCCGACTTTACTCAACCATTTGATCTCACACCGGACGCCTCCGGTCAAGCCATTGGAGCGGTCTTTTCACAACACAACCGTCCCATTGCCTTTTTCTGCAAGAAATTATGTTCAACCATGCATAATCAATCAACCTACACTAAAGAACTTTATGCTATTACCGAGTCCGTACGCAAGTGGCGTCAATATCTTTTGGGCAGCAAATTCCGCATCTTTACCGATCACCATAGCCTTAAACACATCCTTACACAAACCATTCAAACTCCCGAGCAACAGAAATGGGTCATGAAGCTTATCGGTTACGACTTTGAAATACATTAGAAACCCGGTAAAGACAATATTGTGGCGGATGCTCTTAGTCGGGTTGACACACCATCCATGCTAGCCATCTCACATCCCACAGCTTCTTGGTTGGAGGAAGTTAAAACCTATTTCAAATAAAACCCACTAGGCTGGAAGTTGGTACAACAGGTCACGGATGATCCTACATCTTTTCCCCACCACCTTTTTCGTGACGGTTTACTGCATTTGCACGGTAAAATCATGGTCCCTCCAATCGCCTCGTTGAGGGACAGCCTACTACAATAATTCCATTCTTCATTCATGGGAGGACATGCGGGTATTCATGCAACTTACAAACGGATATCCTCATCTTTTACGTGGTTAGGGTTAAAAAAGGATGTCACACGGTTCGTCAAAGACTGCTCAATATGTCAATCCGTCAAAACACCGAACCACTATCCCTATGGTTTACTCCAGCCGCTTCCCGTTCCAGACTCAACTTGGCAAGATCTTTCCATGGACTTCATAACTAACTTGCCATCTTCCAAGGGGAAAACTGTCGTATGGGTCATTGTGGATAGGCTCACAAAGTTTGCCCATTTTATTTCACTACCACAACACTTTACAGCCGTATCATTAGCCACCATTTTTATGCGAGAGATTTATCGACTTCACGGTCTTCCAAAAACAATTGTTTCCGATCGTGATCCGTTGTTCCTCAGTCGTTTTTGGAAAGAACTTTTCAAGAAAATGGGCACCAAATTGTTGCACTCGAGCGCTTATCATCCGCAAACGGACGGCCAAACCGAAGTGGTTAATCGTTGCCTTGAGAATTATCTTCGCGCCTTCGTTTTTGACAAACCATCCACATGGGAGAGGTACTTATTTCTTGCTGAATTTCACATATACAAGTTACCATTCTTCGATTTAGATGACACCATTTAAGGCGCTGTATGTAACACCCGTAACCGCAGCGGAAACGTAAACGGGATGCAACAGACACCTCTGATATCAACCACATTGTTTATAAAGAAAACTGAATACATTAATATACTTCAAATTACATTATCCCATAATTCATTACCGTCTAGGTGATACACACATCATACAATACGATACATAATTTTATGTAATATAATGTATCCTAACATCCCACACGCAAATCTTACACACATCAAGCACTTAGGCACGCAAGCAATCACTTCATCTTAATTGTACCTGAAAAACATGTGAGAGAAACGGGTCAACTACGAATAGTTGGTGAGTTTCACAATTTGAGTAACCTTGATAAATCAATATCATAATTAATATTATCTGGGGACACTGTTAACCCAGTACTGTACCCTTTCCCGGGGCAATGTTAACCCAGAAACACCTCTTTGGACATCTGGGGACACTGTTAACCCAGTACTGTACCCATTCCGGGGGCAATGTTACCCCAGAAACACTTCTAGAGACATCTGGGGACACTGTTAACCCAGTACTGTACCCATTCCGTACGATTCCCGTACAATCAAATATTTATAAATACACGCAAATCCATGCTTTCAGTATGTACTTAAACTTTTCAATAGTAACATGCTTCCGCCCCGGGAAAATATTTGAAAACAATTCAGAAAAAGGGGCTCGTGAAACTCACCTTAGCACATGCAAGCAGGTAACAACAATCATTATCAGTTAACACGTCCAATCTGTAATATGATCCCTACGATCGTTACTATACACTCATTATTAATATAACTTTAACCGTGTTAACCGTACATCTGGGGACACTGTTAACCCAGTACTGTACCCGTTCCGGGGGCAATGTTAACCCAGAAACACTTCTCCGGACTCAGATTGTGATATCGTTTAGAGTTCCATGGTCACAATTACTATTAATCGATTTTCTCGTTTTGCGTGCCTAGCACGGTTATCCGTTTTTACGTTTCAAAAATGAGTTTGGTCACACACGACCCGAAAGTAGTGGTTGACTGATAATTTAATCACAGTGTGAATTTAGAGCTCGGTTTAGACGTCCCGATTGGCCGCGGGACCCGTTTCCGTCTTTAGCGTACCGGAAACTGTTAAATCGGTTAAAAATACCCAAATCATCCGAATTATTTTCGGATGATTCATTTTTACTTTTTTAACTCTATTATATGAAAATAGTTCATTTTTAGGGTTTTTATACACCAGTCAGTTCGTTTAGACGAACTTTATCGGTTTATGCGTTTTAGACTTTAAAAGTTTGTTTTTATCTTCTTTTTTAGCACAAATAATTATCCGTTTAACCTCGGACCTTGAAATTTTGGACAAATCACTTTTTGACAGTGGGGAATTTTATAAATATATTTCCAGAATTAATTTTTATATTTACAATTTATTTATCTATTTTTAAACACCATTTAAACACTAAATATGTCGTAAATACCAAACGACCTTAGAAAAATCCAAATTTTTCCTGGATGACCCCTCCCATCCACATAGTCCCCTGTAATTTTTCCAGAACCAAGAATCTCTTTTTACATGCCATTTTCACTAAAACCGAGCTAGGAAAACCCTAGAACTCGTTTAACCGAAAAGCCTACTTAGTCTTCTCCAACTGACCTAAAATTTTGTGTGTGACTTATAAATGTTATAAAAAGCATATCTCCAATTTTCCAGAATTTTTCATGATATTTAACTATTTTTCACCATTTTTAGCCAAAACCGAGCATTAAATTCACCAAATATTCATCCTTTGTCCAATATTACCAAAATTTCACAGAACTCTTATTTTTATGTGTAGAACATCCCTGTAAAATTTCATGACCTAACTCTAAACCCTCAACAATCTGTCCAAAAACTCCAAAACCGAACATAAACCAATATACCTTTCGATCTCCGCCACTACAAGCTACAAACTCCTCTTTCCGCCTTATCTACCACTAAATACAGAACCTACAACCAACATACCACAATACCAAGCAAGTTACACTCACGATCAAGCCTCTTACACTATAGTTTCGGTTATTGTTTCAAAACTAAAGTTTGAACCGTAAAAATTCGTTTTTGGTTCGGTTAACTCCTTTCTTGGACCCAAGATCCCTTGTATAACCCGTATACATCACTTGATCATGCAAGAATCGGTTTTCATCTTTGAAACCTCATTTCTTGCAAATAAACTCAAGAAACGAAGATGGAAACGTGATTAACTCGATTCTTTACCTTGTTTTCTTGCTACAAAATCTCGGTTTTGGATCATGATCTTGAGAGAATTGAAGAACATGAGTTGTTTGTGTAAAAAAAAAAAGAAATGAAAGAATGGGGGAGACCCTTTGGGTCCGATCGGAACTAAGGAGGGTGGGGTGGGACCCACTTCTCCAATTTTAGCCACATGTTTGGATTTCGGCAATCTGGATAATGTTTTGGATAATCTGGTTCAGTTCCTTTTTCGGTTAAATGTTTAATTCAGCTTAAAACGAGGCTAAAACGGTCGTTTTTCGGCTTAAAAATGAAATTTATATAAAACCACATTAAAACTTTAAAAACTTAAACCACGACATTAATTAGCTTAAAACATCATATTATTAATAATTGCGCATCTTTTCGGCTTGATTGATTGTCTCCTGCTCGGTTTGGTATTAAAGGTTTCGTTTAACGTACCGACGTACCATTAAATCGAAATTCTTTTTCTGTGCCGTACTTTACTTATCCCGAAGCATTAATGCTTCGTGAAATCACTAAACATTATAGATATCGTCTATAATTGAACCCTCGATTCGTTCGGGGTTTCAATATCTATCGATCGATTAATCGCATTTTCATACGATGAATTATATATTCACATACAATCAATACAGTGAACCATGTATTCTCGTATAATTACTATGGTAATTCATGTACCCGACATTAAATATGACGTAACTATTGTCTACCGATTAGGGTATACCGGGTTTCGTCGGAATCGTTACATTCTCCCCCCGTTAAGAAATTTCGTCCTCGAAATTTTACACGCCCACTATCCCCTTCCGAGAGAAAGGTGGGGGTTTTTCCTTCAGAATTCACCCTCGCGTTACACGGTATAATCTGGTCCTCGCTTGTGAATTCCACTTAATCTTAATCAATAAAGCTTGGTATGTCCAAACTGTTTAGTTTTCCCGTCTACTATCTCTACGGAATTATTTATGATATCAAGTATATCTTCTATGAGTACCTCCATTACTAGTACTTTCGTTGCCTCATCGCTTAGGTACTTTTCAATCCGAATACATGGCAAACATCATGTATAGTACTTAGCCCCTGGAGTACTTTATTTGACAAACTAAATGACCAATCCTGGCGATAGTCCATGAGGTCCATATATTAAGTAGCTATTTTCGGTTTTGCCAAACCTCATATCACCTCTCTAGGTGATGCCTTAAAAATGCCTTGTCACCTCTTTCCCATGACAATGGTTTCCTTTGAATGTTGGCATAAATCCTTTGCCAATCTCGCGCTGCTTTCAACTTATCTTAAATATTATAAATCCGATTGGTTGTTTCTCGAATCAATTCAAATCTTATGGCTCGATTGACGCCCATTTTCAATTTAACAAATTGGTGATAACTACTTCACCCATAGAAAGCTTCAAGCTCTCGATTCTTCCTTCCCCTCCTCCTCCAATAATGGAAGTAGGATGACTATTTTGATCTGAGATCGTTGAAAATGGTACTTCACGACGAGATACCATTTCCCATCAGGAATTTGGGGCGAGAATTCATTGTGGTAATCGTCATGGATTGGGATAAAAATGCGAGGATTGGTTAATCGATCCGCGATTACCCAATTTACCTCATGCCTTTGATATATCTTGGGAATTTGCGTCCTGAAATCCATTGTAATTTATTCCCACTATCATTGGCGAATTTTTCTGTCGTTGTGGCGTTCCCAGGGTTTTCGGTGTGCAGCCTTATCTCCTGCATACCAACGTACGTAACCATATCTTTCTCCAAACTCGGCCATTAATAAAATTCTTTCAGATATTCGTATTATCAATAGTCAAATCCGATCCCGGATGTATGGAATATTTCTATCTATGCGCTTCGTCCATGATTAATTCACGAAGGTCATGGAGGGTCGGGATCCAAACCGATTTTTGAAGTAGAGAATTTCGTCCACGCGCTGTTCGAAATTCTTCTCGTTGCCGTAAGTCCCTCCTTTTCCAATTGTTCCTCTTTCAACGCCTCACGTTGAGCGACTCGAATCAGATCCGAAAGGTTCGACTGGACTATCATCCCCAGCGCTCGCACTCGCAATGGCTTAACCCGATCTTTCCTACTCAAGGCATCGGCTATGACGTTAGCCTTGCCGGGGGTGATAACGGATTCACAGTCATAATGGCTTAACAACTCGACCCATTTCGTTATCATACATGAGACTGCGGTCTCTTATCATCTATAAAATTTGTACATTTGCGTCGTACAAAGGATTATGAGTTGGGTAATGCTAAAAAATTCTTCAATAACCCGCTGATAGTCTCCGGCTAGTCCTAAAAATTGGCGCATTTCCTTTGGTGCCTTGGGTGGCTGCCAATTTTAACGGTTTCTATCTTACTCGGATCAACGTGTATTCCTTGTTGCTTTACAACATGACCAAGGGATTATGCTTTCTGTATTCAAAATCACATTTCTGAAACTTCGCGTACAACTCCTCTTGCTTTAACACTTCCATAATTTTCCTTAAACATCGTTCGTGCTCTTCTTAACGTTGTAAATAAATCAAAATATCGTGAATAAACACGATGACGAATTTGTCGAGGTAGGGTTTACAGACTCGATTCATGAGGTCCATGAACACTGCCGGCGCATTTGTTAGCCCGAACGGCATAAATAAGATTTCATAATGGCCGTAACGAGTCCGAAACGCTGTTGTTGCAACGTCCTCCTCTGGATTTTTCATTTGGTGATAACTATATCTAAGATCAATTTTCTAAAATAAATCGCCCCTTACAGTTGGTTAAACAGATCATTTACTTTGAAGAAGTGAATACCTATTCTTGATCGTCACTTTATTCATTCTCCCTAGTCAATACATATCCTAACACTTCCGTCCTTCATTTCCAAATAACATCGGTGCACCCCATGGTGACTAACTAGGTCGTATAAAACCTTATCCAATAATTCTTGTATTTCGGTTGGTACAAGTCGGTAAGATGCTTTAGCAACAGGGCCAGCTTGAGGTATTAAATCGATTCTGAATTCGACCTGTCGGGTTGGCGGTAATCCAGGAAGTTCTTCTGGGAAAACTTCTGGATATTTACGTATCACCGAAACATCTTCTATATGTTTTCTTTTAAATACTTTTCTCTGTATCTAATCGCTTCATCGTCCGAAGAGAGCTTCTAATCATCTTCTTTTCATATTTGATTTCAGCTTCATGTTGAGTAGCCAATCCATGTTAACTATTACGTCAAAACTTCCTAACTTTACTGTCGTAGGTCAATAAGGAAAGGTTAATCGTTCAGAATAATAGGACAATTCCGAACAATTTAGTTAACCTTAGGGATTTACCGTTAGCGATTCTACAGTATAGGGTTCTATAGTTTCACTAATCGGTATCTTTCCGAATGATAGGAGGTCAATAGGAACTAACTTCTATCGACGACCGTAAAAATATCACTGAAGCCTATTGATTTAAAACTACCACGTACTTAATACCACCTTTGGATCATGACGTGCTTTATTCGAATTACTCACAAAAGCACAGCTCCTTGCTTGATAAGAGGTTGATGCTTGTCATGAGGTTCGTCTTCCAATGACACCTTGGTTCAACTTTGGGCAATTTCTCTTGAAATGTTCTGTACTGCCACATTCATAGCGAGTACAACCGTTTGGCGTAATTTGATTTCTTGGGATGGATTGTTATTGAAGCTGTTGGGTTCGGAGTGGTTGTACACGAATGGGTTGGGGTTGCCGGTTCACAAGGCTTCAATGGTTCTACAATTGGGGCATTACGTCCACCTTTACCATACCTGTGGCCTACTATCACTCGACATTCTTCTTCCTGCCGATAACCATATTTTTCCACATTTAGGGAAGGACCCTTCATGCGGTTCATGTTTTCACACCAGAACTAGTCTTTAGTATAATTCTGGGTTGTAGGACCTACCTACTTATTCAAAAGCCCATCTTGCACTATACTTTATCATTTCTCTTCTATAACACTCGACGTCTCACCTAACGTCCTTCCAGTCCGCTTCCCATAGAGTCAAATTATCAATGCTGGCTTGTGACACAACCCTTCCAAAGGTTGTATATTCTACAGGATTGACTATACTGCTTATCGATGGAGTTAGTCCCCAATATAGCGCTCACTTCGCTTAGTTTCAGGAGTAATTAGTCATGTTACCAGACATGACAATTCCTTCAAACGTTTGCGTTGTTCTAAGTGATCAGCACACAACATTTCTATCTTTCATAGCTCAGTTTCCAATCTCTGAACTTAATTACTCGAATAAAAGTGCTCTAGCACAAGAATTTTAAATTCTGACCATATCATCTGAGTAATAATTTCCTAACTATAATTTTGTACCATCATGTTCCATCACGATACAACATAATCTACCAACATATCTGTAGCATATTTCACTATACAATGTTCTAGACTCTTACCAATATCCTTAACCATTTCGATCTTTTCTATCCCCTCGCTAATCTATTCCTCCTTTTACAGCAGCTTAAAACTATTAATAACTTCTTAACACAACCAACAACATATCCTTCATACCGGATCTAATTCATTACGACTACTATCATGTTTAGTTTATAACCAATACTTGTAGTCATAATGTATTCGGTGGGGCATTGTCACTCTTAGTAATACCACTACGAATTGAAATATTCTTATTCATGTGTGATTGCTCGATCTATAATTCTGCGATCACATTTGCATTAACGCTAGCAGTGATCTGTGATACGACATTCGGTATCATCATCTGCTATCTTTGAGCAATCACTGAATCATATCAACCTCCATCATTGGAGTTACTCTTTTTATGTCATTCTGCCGTACTCATCCCGTACGCAGTAATCAATACTAATCTCACCGTATAACTCGTTACCAGCTCAATCATAACAGCAGGTATATATACACACCAAATATTATCATACATATTACACATACCAGTATCTAGTATATATGTCCCACAATATAATAATATATAGACTTAACCTGACGTCGGTTAACGTTTAAATATGTTCCATAACCCTTGTCACCAACTAACATATAGATCTTTCTCAACAAAGATTATGTTTAATATGCTTGATTTCAATATCCTTCTGCATATCAGCATAACCGATACATGCTCACCGTGAGCACCAAATGATTAGCTACCCTGGAGTTATAATATCCGTGTCTATTTGTATATCCGGCATACACGGTATACCATCTACAAACGAACAACCAACTATGCTATAATGATTCCAACACCTCTTTGTGTATGGGTAATCATTCTATTCGAGTATACATGGGTATAGGCATCTAACGGATGTAAGATTAACATAGGGAGTTGCAAGGTTCAAGTAATCGCGCAACCCATGTTGCCTTCAAATATTATCAATTACTATTATGGGTAAACTCTATCACTTGCTCAGTCAATGTCCTCAGGCGTTCTAGGTTTGCTAAAATCGGTAATTCTCGATCTGGAGGTGGTATGTCTCATATGTTTGAGAGTGAGAGATACACATATATATTATATATATATATTTTTATTTGCTCATTTATTATCAAATTTATTATTATTATTATTATTATTATTATTATTATTTTATTTATTTATTTATTTTTATTGAATAAGAATGGTTTAGGTACAGGTCCGTCCGTACGTGAGGGTCGGCGGGTTCGGGTGAACATAGAGGGTTATTAAGATATACGGTACCGGGTGTTGGTAGGGTAAGGGATTTATCAATTTTGGTTAGGAGTGACGGTTACTAGATATTTCTGGTTAATGTCAAACGGGAGATCTAACTTGGTAATATCATAATTCTATGTAATAATAATGTATCCTTACATCCACACGCAAATCTTACACACATCAAGCACTTAGCACGTAAGCAATCACTTCATCTTTCATTGTACTGAAAAGCATGTGAGAAACGGGGTCAACTACGAATAGTTGGTGAGTTTCACGATTTGAGTAACCATGATAAATCAATATCATAATATAATATTATTTGGGGACACTGTTACACCAGTACTGTACCCTTTCCGGGGGCAATGTTAACCCAGAAACACCTCTTGGACTCTGGGGACATGTTAACCCAGTACCTGTACCCATTCCGGGGGCAATGTTACCCCAGAAACACTTCTAGAGACATCTGGGGACACTGTTACCAGTACTGTACCCATTCCGTACGATTCCCGTACAATCAAATAGTTATAAATACACGCAAATCCATGCGTTCAGTATGTACTTAAACTTTTCAATAGTAACATGCTTCCGCCCCGGGAAAATATTTGAAAACATTCAGAAAAAGGGGTCGTGAACTCACCTAGCAATGCAAGCAGGGGGTCAAAAAAACAAAAACAAAAAACAAAAAAAAAAAAAAAAAAAAAAAATAAAAAAACACAACAACACAAACAACAAAAAAAAAACAAAAAAACTACAAACAAAA